>NC_061851.1:37572616-37577616 GCF_019202785.1 Penaeus chinensis | reverse complement strand
TAAACTAATGAAATTTCATTAATCATATTGATTATCCAATAATGAAAATCTTGAATCTGATATTACAAAAAAAAAATCTATATCACCTTTTCATTATGAACCTATATCAATATTAATATACAACTACACTTTTAATAATATTAACATAACTACACTTATTTTTTATTATCATAATCATAGTATTATTGATCAATGGAAATCTTTCTTTATTTTTAATTATTTTGTTTTTTATTACATTTATATCAACTTTGAATATCTACTGGATGTTCCATAGTGACAGATTAGTAGTTAAGCTAAATTTAAATATACTTTTTAACTTGGATAGAGAATGCATAAAGATGAAATAAGATAAATGCCCAGTAATACTTAGATAGGAATACTATTGGTCAGAAATTTCATCGTAATATGTAGTGATATGCTTAGAATTACTCGATAATTGTGATAGTTACACTATATTTTATGTGAATAATTTATGTATATTTATTGAGGTTGCATAACGACGGTCTGGTTCAGTTACTTTACAAATAAATGTATTTTTATCTATACTTATTACTATTAAAGTATAAAAGTGAAGTTGTAAAAAAAATAATCCACTAAAATGTCCCTTTTACTTAAGATATTGTAAAATGCCTTCAACCAAAACAACTTAGCTACATCGACAACGTAATGATTTGATTCCGTTTATAGACGAATTGTTTGCTGCTGCCTTTCTGCATAGCTGCCGACCTGAGGGACCTTTGAACTCGAGAGGGGAACGTTATCCCCTTGGAGAACACTCGTGAACCGCCAAACACGAACAAGTGCAATCAGCACCTGTTAACTTTTCCCAAAGTCAAAGAAGGATTTACTCTGATCTCGTTCCTGGATTCTGCAACGTAGAAGTCCGAGACAATACCGATGCTGCCACCGAAGGCTAAAATATGACAAGAAATCTTGGCTTTCATATATTTAACTAAGCTTAACACATGCAAGTCCCACTCCAACAGGATTTATAAATCAGTTCTCCCTATATTACTGATTTCAAAGAAAACGAATGTGTGTCGTTAGAAAACGCTAAGAATAAACGCCTGAACTTGAAAAGTAAAAATTCTATTATATTATTTGTCAGTTGTCTGCTTGTGTTTCCTGTATTCTCTTTTTTTTTTTTCTTTCTTTCTTCTTTTTGTTATTTTCCAGTTAACTTGTTTCCTTTAGTCTTAACTCATCATATTATCTCGAAAGTAAATAAAAGGACTGTCATGATTTTACAATCTTTATATCCAATATTAAATGGAAACTATTCATTTTGTAATGATATAGATATTATTTATCATAATTATCTGTATAAAAATACGTTATTACTGGAATCACAAACACCCAAAAAAATGAAGAATCTAACCTTGCCATCCAATAGAACGAAACAATCTAAGACACTTTTCTTCAATAACATTTCCTTCACAAAAGTGATAATAAGAGTAGTAGAGGGGATTTAAACTCAAAAATTCCCGGCGCTCCAGGACACTTACTCTTCCAGCGAGATAATATTTTGACGCGAAATCGAGGAAAAGACCGGGCGGAATTGTTAGCGAATGGCGTAATTGAGGGAAATCAAATGACCGAAAATGGGAACTGCACTTGGCCGTCACGTGACAATAGACATTAGCGACCTATCTATTAGAGCTAGTAAGATGTGTAATAGATAATCACGTGACAATAGAAGCTTGGCCTAAGGGAAGTCAGGTAAAAATCTTATCACTCCCGTCATGAGTAGGCTGTAAATAAGGTGCTGTATCGCCCTTCAATTGCAAAATATCATGGCAATAACGTAAAAGAGTGGCGGATAGTGGTCGCAGTTCCCACCCAAAGCGACGACGGAGATTGTGACGATTTAATTGATCAAGGTAAGAAATTATCGGTGCGAGATCCAACTATCGGTGCGCTTCGTAACAGCTAAATTGATGAACTTCGATCTTTAGCTCTTACTCCGAAATTTCCCTCGGTGTTGGGTGTCATTTACACATTTTCCAGAAATACTATGGGCATTATTTAAAATTCTCTTTTTACATGAATAATTGTTTTGGTTTGGTTTTCAAATGTATGTATGCAGTCAAGATATTATAATTTTATTTGTCTAGAGAATTGGTTATGTATGGTTCATATTTTCTCATTAAATTTTTCTTAATATTTACTTTATACATGTCTTAGAAATTTGTTATAATACAGAACAAGACGAGAAGAATGTGATATTTTTTCCCTTTTTTTCAATTCCCTTTCTTTTTTACCATCCGTCTATGCAAGTGAGCCTCGCCCCCCCCCCCCTCTCTCTCTTTCTCTCTCTCTCTCTCTCTTACTCTTTCACTCTCTCACTCTCTAACTCTCTCACTCTCTCTCTTTCTCTCTTTCTCTCTTTCTCTCTCTTTCTCTCTCTCTCTCTCTCTCTGCCTGTCTGCCTGCATGCATGGCTGTTTCTCTCTTGAGTTAATGTTACTGTTTGTTCTTTCTTTGTTTTAATGATTAAGGAACAGCACAAACGTGAATAATGGTGTATAGTACTATGTACAAAATATAAAAGATATAAATAGAGCAACGATAGCAGTGTTGGTAATACTAATAAATTAAAAGATGGAGATTAAAACAATTCGATTTAAGACTGAATAATAGTAACTATACGAAGCATCCTGACTATCCTCAAAGCATGAAATAAGATTACTATATAACAGCAAAAAATAAATAGATAAATATGTAATATTTAATTTGGAATTATATAGACCCAAATCTCCATTACTAATAATAAGTTTACTTGGCAGCATCAGTATCGTCACCGACTTCTACGTTGCAGGACCTAGGATCGTGATCAGAGTAAACCTTCTTTGGCTTTGGAAAAAGTTTACAGGTTTTCATCGCACTTGCTCGTGTTTGGCGGTTCACGAGTATTCTCCAAGGAAAATAGTTCTCCAAGTCAAAGGTCATTCAGGTCAACAGCTATGCGGAAAGGCAGCGACTATAAACGGAATCAAATCGGTACGTTGGCTCTTGTTGGCCGACTCGATAGTTGTTTTGAAATCATTGAGATTTGAGTATTCTCAAATATGTGTTAATACTTTATCCCCCCATTTTACCATGACGATTACGGCAGAAGATAAATTTAACAATGAGTACCATTATGCAACCTCCGTCAGAGTACTTGTATGTATGTGTGTGTGAGTAAGAGTGTGTGTTTTGCCATTATAATACATTTTTATGAACTTCTTAGGTGTATGATAAAGAAAATATGAAGACAAGAGAAAAGGGAAGGAAAATAAACACAAAGCTTTTCCTTTGCTCATACTAAACATGGACATCAAGTATTTCACGCAATACATGTAATCACGATTAAAAGAAAAGGTTACGTGCATCTCAGGTAAATCAGAGATGCCAAAAAATATTTAGAAGTATGAACTGTATTGGCGAGTGAAGTTACAGAAAGATGAGATGAATATATGTACACACAGTTTTCCATTATTCCCAATGTCATTCTCAGAACCTATATTGATATAGATAAGTATAATTAATAAAATAATCTCAGAACATTTATTTAATTTCATTTATTACTACTTTAGAGAAAGAGCCGGTCAGTTAATGCTTTAAAAATACCGATGACATCGAGTGGTTCATTTTATTGAATTTTCTTTCGGTCAATATATTTCAATTGATTATTGCACTATTATCTGTAACGGTAGAAAATAATGTATAAAAAGCCAGTTGTGTTGTGGAAGTGATAATGCCATGATTATCTAATTAGAATTTAAATTATGAATGCAATAATGAGGAATATATGAAATTAATTTTATCAACTTGTGAAATAACTGAACCATGTTCTCTTCTGCCATGCCAGTTATATAGTTTTCAAATAATTCATTATTAGCATAAAATTAATTTCATGCCATTTATTCTCGTCTGCAGTCCCTATGGGAGACTGAAAATTGATTATAATAGATATAGAAAACTGGACAATTCAAACAATAATAATAGGAAAATGATAGTTGTAATAGTTAACAACAGCTAGTGATTGTAAGATTTATTAAAATGCCATAAATTGTTTAATGACTATAAGAAAGGCAGTACACACAATCCTGATGATATCATTTATAATCTTAAGATAATAATGAGTGTGGGCTACTTTGATAGCGACATTATTAGTTCCGTCGATAATCATTAGCCAAGGCTTTGTCAAATGCCATTGTATGTAATATAACATTTTTATTAGATATCTTCTCATGTATATACTACTAATACGTACAGTATGAACATATATATGTAGTTATGGATATACACTTGAACTTTTATACAGTCCCCATGCAAACAAAAAGTATTAGTCTTTCATTCATATCCCTGTACCGCAAACTACTCCACTGATCCTGACGGTGTCCTCGTCGTGTGCATTGGTAAACAGGACTACTTTGTGCAGGAAACCAGAAAAAAGGAATATAGTTCTTGGTCCATTCATAAAGCGCAATTTGGTTCTTAATTCCTCTTCCATGACTTGGTTTCTGAGGCACTTCAGTACCAAATTAGCTATGGCTCCAACTACTTATGAAATTAAAGGAATATCAATACTAGTTCGTGTCTAACGGGACTTTACAGTTTCCTTAGCGATTCAGGTGACATAGTGGATGTTAGAAAAGGTTGTGCAAACACTATTTTGAGTCATCCTACCCGGAACCAGTCCTCGCAGGTGCTGAAAAATATAGCAAAGCCCCGTCTTCTTCATTGCCGAGGTTCCAGGAGAGAAATCCGTCTTCCTGACAAAAGATAATTTATGTTTCTTCTTCTTCCTTTTCTCTAGCGATTCCGGCGACTGCAGTTGTTATCAGTTTTATATACAGAAACAATCTACGCAGGTACTAAAAAGCGTAGGATTATAGGCACACCTTCGTTCTCAAAACTACATGGGTGACACCCGATACCCAAGATAGATGATATAACATGCTTAGCACGGCCTCTGGGTTTCACATCCACATTCAAGCAGTTTGCCAGTGAGG
>NC_061851.1:37560116-37567616 GCF_019202785.1 Penaeus chinensis | reverse complement strand
TGAAGACTTAAAATCAGCATTAAAGCGTTAGGTTTTATGTCCGTCCGTAATTTCATCGACATTGTCATTTATGAAATTAATTTATCATGACAGCAATTGTCATGAATAAGTTAATAAGCACCTTTTGTGGTGACTGAAACTTATTACGGAAAAAATATATATATTCAGTATAGAACACGGATTAAAACAAGAAAGCAAACTAAAAACACAAATAACTTAACGAGCAAACACAAACAACTGTTAAGGCACAGGCATGCGCTTCCACAGTAAAACGTCCAGCAAATACATATCAACAGTAACACGTATTCAGATGAATTATATGTCTATCGCTTATTTACAGCCCATGGCGAGCATAAAACATCTTATTGCTTTCAGCCTTGGACGACCTAAGCTATAATAAGTAGACACAAACATGACCCTTCTCTTTGCATGCAAGCGCATCACCATCCTCTTGTCATTATACATAATAGTGAGGTTTGCCTTGGACACTTGGAGACGTAAAAGAGAGAGAGGGGTGGAGAAAAGAGAGACAGAAAGTGAGAGTGAGAGAGAGTAAGAGACAATCAGAGACAGAATGTGAGAAAGAGGGACTAAGTGATAGGGGAGAAGGATGAAGGAAGCGAAGGACAGAGAGAGAGGGGGAGGGGGGGAAATGGAGAAAGAGGTGAGAGATAAATATAGAGATACATATAAATGGATAGATAGATAGATACAGACATAAATATATAGTTAAGAGAAAGAGGGGAGGAAGTACACAGATAATGATAGAGATATAGACGAATGGATAGATAGACTGATACATAAACAGAGAGACCAATACATATATGTAGAGAGATATCAAAATAACGAAATAGATGGATAGATAGACAGATAAGTAGGTATGCAGATAGATAGATAAGTAGGTGTGCAGACCGACAGATATTGATATAGACAGGAATAGAGATAGAGAGGGAGAGACAGATTATATAAAATATGTATATGTGTGTATATATGTATATATACATATATACATATATACATATATGTAGAGAGAGAAAGAGAGAGAGAGAAAGAGAGAGAGAGAGAGAGAGAGAGAGAGAGAGAGAGAGAGAGAGAGAGAGAGAGAGAGAGAAAGATAGAAAGAGAGAAAGAGAGAGAGAGAGAGAGAGAGAGAGATCTACCATGCATACAAATAACATTCCGGAGAAAATGAGAGAGAGAGAGAGAGAGAGAGAGAGAGAGAGAAGAGGAGGGAGGGAGGGAGGAGAGAGAGAGAGAGAGAGAGAGAGAGAGAGAGAGAGAGAGAGAGAGAGAGAGAGAGAGAGAAAGAGGAGGGAGGGAGGGAGGAGAGAGAGAGAGAGAGAGAGAGAGAGAGAGAGAGAGAGAGAGAGAGAGAGAGAGAGAGAGAGATAAAGAGAAAGAGAGAGATCTATCATGCATACAAATAACATTCCGGGGAAAATGTCATTAGCTCAGTTCTGTTAACTTTTCTTACTTTCAATTTTCATTATTTCATTTAACTACTTATAATAGAGCAAGGGTCCCAAGACATATGAAGTAACATAATGTGAATGAAAACCAACCTCCATTATTGACTTTATGATCAAATTTCCGATATTTCTCCTAAAAATAATTAACTATTGTTATTATTATTGTTATGATAATATTATTACAATTATCAATATTACTATCACTGATACCATTATCATTAATTTGACAGATTAACGGGTTGATAGTTTTTGCAACTATGTACCGGTTCGTTTATTTAAAATTTTAGTTAAAATTGTCTTGTAAGTAAATTGATCTTAAATACACTATAATCTGATTCAATATGACCAATTAAAATATTTAATTGATATCTTATTGATTAAGTTATATAAGTGAAACAGCTTGAGTGATAGTTCTGTTCTTCATACGCAAAAGTACTGATGACGTTAATAATTCTGGTGCCAAT
This sequence comes from Penaeus chinensis, assembly GCF_019202785.1. Taxonomy (NCBI): domain Eukaryota; kingdom Metazoa; phylum Arthropoda; class Malacostraca; order Decapoda; family Penaeidae; genus Penaeus; species Penaeus chinensis. The sequence continues at coordinate 37,565,683 of NC_061851.1, read as the reverse complement.
GCTAACACTACCTTTGTTGCTAAGGCTGCAAATATATTCACATTCTTTATTTGGAACCTTCATTTCTCCTGATAAACTTTATTCCGTTATCAGCCATTCGACTCTACGATATTGGCTTTTTGTTTTACTTTCTTGTCTTATTTTCGTACAAATTCTCTGCCTTTGTCTGTTCTCTTTTGCAAACTGCAGAACTAAATAATTCAGATCCAGGGTCATGAGAAGCAGAATTATTAATCCTCGTTAAAATAGGAAAACTTTTGCGTGTCTAACTTTTGCATCTTTCTCTTTCGGTTTGTGTACACTTTTCATGTATAAAGGCGTATTTGTGTTAGACAGTCGTGTGCGTGTATGCATACAAATCCTGGTCAATTAACCCGAGTGAACACATAAATGCCAGAGGTCCTCGTGTGTGTGTATGCGTAGGTTGTAGTCAGTTCAAGAGAAAGTGAATTTGCCGGTCCCATCTCCTCAATGGTGGAGCTGCATATGTGATTCCTTGAGACAAGTTCGTCTGACCTGTATGTCGCCAAAACATTGTCTGGTTATATTGCAGTTTCTGTCACTAAACCTGCCTGGTTATATTGTAGTTTCTGTCACTAAAACTGAATGGTTGTATTACAGTTTCTGTCACTAAAACTGCCTGGTTATATTGCAGTTTCTGTCACTAAAGCTGCCTGGTTATATTAGTTTCTATCACTAAAAATGACTGCTTATATTGCAGCTTCTGTCACTAAAACTGCTTGGTTAGACTGCAGTTTTCTGTCACTAAAGCTGTTTGTTTATATTTGCATCTTCGTAAACCGGACACTGAAAAGCTTAAGTGCCTTTGGAGATGTAACTAACATTCAGAGACAGAGACATTATTATTTTCACAGACACAAAACAGCGTGATTAATTCCTTTTTTGGTTTGGATGAACACATTACTTGTCCTCATTCCCTCATCACGTTCTGCATTCACTACGAAAAAAGAAACACCTGATTCTGCTCCCACGAATAGCAATCGACCTAAAACCCATTGACCAACAAACTTCGAAATCACTTTATAATACCTTAAACCTATAAACAGAAAAACAAAAAACAAATCAACACAGAAGAAAAATGTCAATATCTATATATAACGAAGAAAGAAAACCTACAAACCTGATCTAAGCCCTTGTAATGTGCTTTTACGACGTCCGCTCCGGGAACAAGAGACTGAGGATGCGCACCCGTCAAACCGCTCGTGACGTCACCGTGTTTGCATACAGTGCACGGTCTTTTAAGCTTCTTGTAAGAGAACATTGTTTAATTAGGCTTTTTTGTAGTTTACAGAAAAAAGGCAACACAATTGTCCATCGTGTAGAAAACGTACGCAGCTGAACACAGTGAGAGCGGAAAATAGAGAGAGAGAGAGAAAAAAAATAGCGACCCTTATAAATTTTGGAGATTGCAGATAAGCGAAGGTTAGCGTGAGGTATTCCGGCTACCTGGAATTATACTCACAAAGGCGGTTTTGGAAGGGCCGAGATACAAACGATCAGCTAACACACTACAACTACAAGTGAAAGTGTAATGGATAACTACCTGTCGCTTATAACTTACAAGCCAATAGGCAGATCTTAGAGACCGTAAAAGCGCGTTGTTTCACCAGTGGTTAGAAGGCAGTTTGCGGGTCGGGTGAATAAGCCTATAATTATGATGAGCCGCAAAAAAGTACAGGATAGAAAAATTGGTCACAAGAAATAAAATTTTAAATTTCAAAGATATATTTCATTTCGGTAGGACTAATTGCGTGTAGATAGATGATGATTGAATCAGTGTCTTGGGTTTACCACGAAAATTTTAAGCGTTGGCATAAAAAATGTTTCTCGTAACAATATTTTTCCCCCTGTAGCCTCACAAAAAAAAGGAAAGACAGTTACTCATCTACGTAACCCTTACTCGTCCTTGCAATACCGACCAAAAACAAGGTATATCTTGCTAATTTATCATTTAAGAATAATATATTACACTACTAAACAACCCCAGACTCCACGCCAAACACAGTGTAACGACTTCCAGACATACAGAAATACGAAAAAAAGGCCTCAGTGACACAGCTTTGAACCCTGGAAAAGACAGCTTACTAATACCCAGAGATAACTGAACTGTTAATCCCTTTAGCCTGCGGTTGTCCCGATTAACATGGCGGTGCCTTTGATTACCTTTTTTCATAAAAGGCAACAGATGTGGGTCAAAGTGAGAGCTGGGTGTTTTGTGCAGATGTCACTCGTGCATGTTTACAGATGATTCTTCTTGTTATTATTTTTTTTTTTTTTCTTCTTCTTCATCTTTTTGTTCTTCATTTCCTTTTTTCTTCTTCTTTCTCTTCATCTTCCTTCTCTTCTTCTTCATTTTCTTTCTCTCTTTCTTCTTCTTCTTCTTCCTCTTCATCTTCTTTCTCTCTTCTTCATTTTCTTTTTTTTCTTCTTCTTCCTTCTCTTCTTCTTTTTCTTCTTCTTTTCTTCCTTATCTTCTTTCTTTTCTTCTTCATTTTTTCTTGTTCATTTTCTTCTTTTCTTCTTCTTTTTCTTTTTCTTTCTGTTCATATTCTTTCTCTCCTTCTTTTTCTTCTTCTTCGACTGTTGTAATTGCAAAACATTCTTCGTCATTGGCAAAGGGAATACTGTCAAGAAATCATGATCATTCAGGAAAAAAACTTGTTCTGAGACTTTACGACTGTCCTGCGAATTACCACGCTTCAATAGATAGTTCAAAGGCTGTCTATCAGGAAATTATGTTATTCTTGAAAGTATATTACGAGATTTAAACATTTTGATTTATGTATAGTTCTCCTGCTTACTGGATTAAGCGAATTTTTTTTTTTTTTTTTCTAACCTACCTATTTAGTAATCTGGGTAAATATCTGTAGTGTAAGCAAAAATAAATAGATAAATAAATTAAAGATGCATATAGAATTGAAAGAAAAGCAGAAAAAAATAAGAACAACACGAACTATATATTTTTTCTTTCTCTCTCTCTCTCTCTCTTTCTCTTTCTTTTTTCTTTTCGAATTTCGTATACTGTTTACCAATCAGTCAAGCCAGTTCCTTCATCCTTCTCCGGCTCAATCTTCTACACATATTCCCTGTTATACCACCTACCTGCATTTTCTCCCTCACCACGTCTATAAAACTCTTCCTTAGCCTTCCGCTTCCACTCCTACCTGGCGTTTCCCTCCTCAGCTCTCTTCTCCCGACATCCCTCGCCACTCCTTTGTAAAGGCCCAAAACGTATATATATATATATATATATATATATATATATATATATATATATATATATATACACACACATATATATATATGTGAATGCATGAGTGTGTGTGTGTGTGTGCACAATTTTTTTTTATATGACTTTTTTTTTTATAAGGCTTTTGACACTGACCAGGCGTCACTCGACCCCCACTGAGCTGGAGCAGCCTCGCCCGAGCACCACAAAGATGTTATCCGAATTCTACTTGTGTCTGACAAGGGATTTTGAGAAAGTAGAATGAAAAGCTGGATATTTATGTGAATGTTCATGCATGTTCTCTTTGTATTTATGTGCATACCTATATCATTCCCTTACTATCTACCTGTCTATTTGTGTATAAGTATATATATACATATACATATAAATAAACATATATATAGACACACACACACGTGTATGTGTGTGTGTGTGTGTGTGTGTGTGTATGTGAGTGTGTGTGTGTGTGTGTGTGTATGTGTGCGTATTAATATATCGACACATACACACGGATATATGTACATAGACATGAATATATATATAATACATATTCAGCTATCTTTTTATCTATCCATACCTCTAGTTGTCTTTTTATGTGTCTATCTCTCTATATATCTCCGTGATGATGATGATGTCTGTATACACACGCTCAAACACACAAATACCCACGCAAATATACGGATTCATATGATAACCAAATTCAAGAGGGAATTACGCCCATAGTAAAAGAAAATCTGAAATGTTTCGCGCAGAGACGTGAATTATCCTCCATGCAGAAACTTTATGAAGACGAGAACGTACTTTAATTCGAGATTTAGTGTTCTTTTTAATCCAAACACATTTTCCATTGTTTAATTTTTATGTTGAGCTTGGTTTGATAATAAAAGCGTGTCAATAATATCAGCAATTTAGTTTAGTGCATTTGTCATTTGTTCTTGCTGTGTGTTTATATTTGCTTCTAAATTACTCCCTGTGTGCAAGGAAAGCATGGGGTTACCATCCACTGGCGGTACGGGATTTAAACGCCGGTCAGCAAGAGTGCTAGACGAGATCGCTACCGCTACACCGCACAACACAGTCATTTTTCTTCTCTTTTACAGAAAGAAGAGTTAACTAAACTATTAAAAATTAGTCACAGGTTTGCTCACAGTATAAATCATTATGAAAAAGGTTGCGACCCAAAGGCAAGATACCGCTGGGGGTATCTTCGTTATGGAAAATGTGTACTTAGCTGCAGGATGTTAATGTCAGTACTCGCCTCACAGCTGATTCAACTGAGAAGGCGACCAGGCGCGAACCCAAGACCTTGCGACTGCGACTGAACTATTTTATTTCCATAAATCAGTGTGCTACGCTATTTAACAAGGCGAAATTGTACTGGACTGGTTGAAAATGACAGGGTAACAGGCTGGCGATAAGAATTATCTGGTAATTAATAAATTAGTGAAAATTCATTGAACTAGAACAATGTTTTTTCGAACATCTTGCATTCAGCCATCACTAATCATCTCATTTGATGAAGTTAAAGTAAAGGAATCCTTATATCATAGAGCTTGAATTGTAATTAAAACCCTTGATTTCCCATCTTGATTAAATGTACAGGATTGAATAAGCTTAATCATTAACATTTGACTGTGTTAATTATTATAGTTATGTATTAAATTTAGACCAATATGTGAAATGATGCTTTGTGTGTCCGCAGAATTTGTAAAATGATTTGAATTGCTAGAAAAAAGTTCTTGTTTAGTCTGCAGGTTAAGTTATTTTATGACTATTAATCATAATATTTTGACGGAAATGAATTTACTTATTATGAGCTATTAACAATGACACTCGGAAAAATAAATATTTGTAATATTCCTACATAACCTGCATCTTGTAGATCTAAAATAAAAAGAAACTCTTTTCCTTATGATCATAGCCTGGATTATATTCATCACCAATTATCAATAGTAATGACAAAGGCTAGGTGTGAAAAAAAGTATATGTGCATCATCTTCAAACATCCTTGTAGTGAGAAGCATTAATATTTATGTTAGTGCATAATTCTGTGTTTTTTGCAATATATAACGGTAACAGACCAGTGGTGCTCAAGGTTTGGCACATCTAGAACAGGTCCCAATTTGTCTAAGCTCTCCACGTATTTTTTTTACAAGGCAAATTACCTGCCTGTGTTTGGAAGAGACGCATCCTCTTCGTCCTAAGAATCCATGTGTTTTGTGTGGATGGATACTTTGCATACCGTTGTATTTCCATGTTGATAATCCTGGTCATTAAACTAACGACTCGTTCTTTATCTCTTTCAAAAGTGAATAAA
>NC_061851.1:37525116-37540116 GCF_019202785.1 Penaeus chinensis | reverse complement strand
CAAAGTCTGATATTTTAGTCTTAATCTTGTACAAACAGAAAGGTCCTGGTAGAAATACAAGACAGATAGATCTTCACGGGCTTATGTTGATAATGTATTCCCAGTTGGCAAGCTTATCCATTCTCCTTAATCTGATAATGCTGGGTACATTCACTGTCCATTATGGTTTTGTTTTCAATTTTATTTTTACATATGATTCCGCAAATATTTAGGCACCAAGGGGTCGGTTGATAGACCTGCTGGACTTCATCTGTTCCCTATTTCTCAAGTTTTAATGAAAAGAGCATTTATTTCTGTTGTGATTGTTAATAATGTCATTAGTATTGCTATAATAATGACTATCACAGCAATGTTAGTATAACTAATAGTGAAAATAAAAACTTTTCCTGAAAATTCATTTAATGTATTTAATAGGTGAGGTTAGGTTGATATAGTAATCAACTTGTAGTATTATTTATGTGAAAAGAGAAAGAAGGGGAAAAAATGTTGACAGTATTAATATACATCACTGGGTTAATTATTAAAATAGCACCAGGATTTAAGTTATGTCATGTAAATCAAATTATTTGGTTTGTTCCAGGCATGCAAGAAAGCACTTCACTGGACAGGATCCAGCTCATTTACCATCTATACAAAGGTGTATGGCACTTATTGCCTTCCCCTCCGGCACTGGTAGGTTTCAGTCATCTATATCTCATAGGAGTTTAGTGCTTAGTTTTATCAGAATACTGGATTTCTTTCTGTTGATTTTAATTTTTAATAGTATTTTTCAATGAATATTCACTCTAGAGTATAGACTATGTATATTTGATTAATTTATTTACTTAGACTTCCTTTAGGATTTGCTGTAATTTGTGAAATATTGTTTGCATATATTATTGTTTTTATCATATGCATTTATGGCTAAATTAGTTATCACATATACTATGAAAGGCTGGACTTTGTTTATTTGTTTAACCATCTTTTAACCCCTATGATCCAGATGACGTGACCATCATGAAAAAAATTGGCTTGAGGGGCAGATAATGTGAACATGCTGTCATAGGAAAATTTGGCTGTAGCCTGGGGTGACACAAACTTGTCATTGTGAGCATTTTGGCCGAGGGCTGGATTGGTGGGAAAGACTTACCATTTGTGCACAAAGCTCTTGGAGGGTGATTAGACCCATTAGGCATTTAGGAAGGAGATTTTGCAATATTTCCATCGAGTGTGGAATGTAGTGTCGGTGAGCCATGACTGGAAGAGCACCACTCCAGGGGGACACTATTTCCATGCTCAGGATTCTCTTCCTGCCCGCTATGACCAGTGGTGCAGGTTGTTTTGCAGAAAATTTAATATTATGAAAAAATAAAAGAAAATATCCAAATAACAAAATACTACTTATTGTTATTATTATTGCACTGAGTTATAGACTACTTAGAGAGATGATATTGTGTCTTTGCAAGAAGAACAGTCTATTACCATTTCAATAAAGCAAATCAAATGAAAGATAGACATTGGTGAATGACAAGAAAGCTAAAAATGCATAAGCCAAAAAATATTGCAAATGGGAGGCGTGGAGTCTAGTCACTGCACATGACTGGTTGTTTGCACCTGACAAACAAGCCGCACACCCAGCAGAGAGTACACTCACGTAAGCCGAATGCCCGTATTTTGGGCCACATGATGGCAGTGAAGCATCCAGATCCAATGGGTTAATGTTTATTCATAAATGCTGCTTATGTACATTAGCTATTCATATAGGAAGAGAATTTTCGTGGTCTTTGATTTTTAATCTAGGATACTTCTGTTTCTTTCATTTTGCAGATGTTAGCCCATACAAAGAATTGCTCTCAGATGTACGGTGGGATCAGCTGATTGAACAGTTTAGAGCAGAGAATCTCAAGTTGTACCAGCTTTCATCACAGTCTGCCTTTTCTGTTGTACTTCAATCTGGTCTTTCTGCACTGAAGACTCCACACTGCTACAGGGTAAAGAAATTTCTCAGTGGTGCTAAGTGATGCTAAAAGTCAAGTAAAATCTTGAGGTGCTGATATGAAAAATATATATATGGTTGTGCTTATATTTGAGTTGCAACATGGATTATTTCTTCACTGGATTTCTGTTTCTCTTTGAATAAAATGTATATTTACTCTAGATATGCAAATACACTCGTAACTCTCTTATTACTCGTATGTGACAACAATTTTTTTTTCCTCTCTCTCTCTCTCTCTCTCTCTCTCTCTCTCTCTCTCTCTCTCTCTCTCTCTCTCTCTCTCTCTCTCTCTCTCTCTCTCTCTCTCTAGTTGATCAACTTTAAACATACTTGGTTTCTTCTTTTATTAAGATTTTTTATTTGTAAATACTGTTACTACAAAGATTCAAGTTCAAAATGTTGAAATAGATGCCATCATCATCTTCATCATCATCATCATCATCATCATCATCATCATCATCATCATCATCATCATCATCATCTTAAAAAAGAAAAGAAAAAGAAGAAGAAGAAAAAGATGGGTAGTAATAATCTTTTTTCCAGGGCGCAACCGGTCACAACCCAGACTGTCCTGTGTGCCAGCGTTCTCTGAATTCATTGGCAGCTCCTCTTCCTTACGCCCACTGCTCACAGTCTCGACTTGTGTGTCACATAAGCGGGGACCAGCTCAATGAAAACAACCTGCCACTTATGTTGCCAAATGGATATGTTTATGGGCAGAAGGTGAGACATGAAGGAGACATCTTGAATTTTTAGCACTCTTTTTATATATTTTTAAGGCTAGTTTACTTGCATTGCTTTTCAGGCTAAACAGGTTTTGTATTTTGTGAGATGTCATTTGAGTATAAAGATAATATTTTAAAATTATTTTCATTCATATGGGTCATCCTGAGAATATCTGAAGAACTGGTCATCCTAAGAACAAGAGTGAAAGATTTGATATGATCTGTTTGTATCTTATTTATTTATGATTAGTGATTAAACTGTTGGATCTGGACCAAAATCCAGGCACTAGACATACTTGTGCAGCAACTCTCCAGGATGTGTGGCTTGTAACGCCAACCCATGTGAATATTCATGAGTGGAATCAAGACTCCTTCCCTCCAACTTGCAGTGCTATTAGCCATTTTTCTGCAGATACATTTTTGCTGTTTGGCCATTTTCATTTGCCATGTTGTATTAAGATGATAATAGACAGTTTTTGTTGGGCTGACTCCATATTATCTCTTCAGGTAGTTTACACTCTTTGCAGTAAAAACAACTAGTGTTGTGCTTTTTATATTTTTGTACTATTCCATATGCTGTAACACATCATAACCAGCTGATATTGGCAGGCAGTAGTAGGTTACTGCAAATGGACATAGTGTTCTCCTTTGAGATGGCCCTCTCCCAGGCATGATTGAGGTCTGGTAAAATTTACCTTTATGCACTGGTGGAAATACTGCAGGAGCGTGTAAACAAGCCTCTTCCTTAAAATCCACTAAGTTAATCTTGCTCCTAGTACTTTGTGCACACACATACCACTTAGCAAAAGTTACCCAGGACGAGACATTCCCATGACCTGCTCCATGGCTATTTTTTATTCCATAATGAGACATTCGAGTCACCTGCCTTACAGCCTTTTTTTTTTTATAATTTATTATTATTATGACTACATGTCCATGTCACTCAGATCCAACAGTTAAATAGCAAATTATCCAAAGAAAGAATAATATTAGAATGCACACTAATAGTCGTTGGTGTAAGCTTGCCAGTTGTTTTAAAAGGCTGATAGAACAACATCTCATGGACTTGACTGCCCTTTCTATTTTTTCTCACAGTTGAGTATTATTCACATAGGATGGCTTAAAGTTATAGTCTTGTCCTATTGCCATCAGATGTAGAGATTCATGAGCTTCTGTTAGTTGAAGGTGACTTTATTTAGAAAATATAGATAAGGACTGCCTGTATCCAGAATATGTAAGTATCAAAAACCTATTTAGACAAACTCCAACTTAAAGCATTATGTTTTTTTCCAGGCACTTCAACAAATGGCAAACGAGAACAACGGAACGATTGTCTGTCCACGAACACGACAAACTTACAATATTCGAGATGCTGAGAAAGTGTTTGTGATGTGAGCATCTTTGATCAGTTTAGGATACGTTTGTAAGATTATAAAACATCTAACACATGTCATAAAGTATGCCATACTGTTCTTATTCTTATCATCATTATTCTTTTATAATACTGTAATTGCTTTTTAATGAAATTTACACTGTTGTACAGTGTCTTTAGTTATTACTTTTTTCTATAAACCTAAAGATAACAAATGGAACTTGATACAGATTCTTTGTTAGGCTTGTTATCATTTAGGAAAGATGAGAAAAAAATGACGGTCTCTTTCTTCTGCCTTAGATCTATAATTTAAGGATTAATTGATTAAGTTGCAAGTATTTTGTGTTGTTGATCAAGCTACTTTGTTTTTAGGAGCTGGATCATTGCATGCTGTTCATCTTTTTTTATGTAAGAGTAAGTCTATCAGGGATATAAGATATGAGATTATCTGGAAACCAAGTTGCAGCCATGACAGGGATATTTTTTTTTCTTTCTTTTTTTCCTTATCTTTGTTAGCATTGTTTAAAGGACTTTTCATTATTTTTATTTTTTTTATTTTTTGGAATCTGATCTAATCATTTACGCTTTTATTATTTATTTAATCGAGAGAATGTTCTGTTAAGTTGCCACAGTTTAGTCCTTATGTTGTTGAGCCAGAGGGGTTTATGGATATGCTGCTCACTCACTGGCTGCATTTATGATATGCAGTCCATTGAAAAAAAAGAAACAAAGAGAAAGGCAAAAAATAAAATATTTGAAAGGTCAGGATATCCAAAGCTATCCATAGCTGAATGACTAGTCAGTGAAGGGTTTTCATTAATTTGTATGATTGAACCATTTCATGGGGAACAGATTATTGTGTTGAAATGGTCCACTCCAAAGAAAAGACATGAAAAAAAGCTTATAATATAGGGCAGTAGATGTCACAGATCAGTATATATCAACTTGTTCTGTGCATAGTAAAAAAAATATATATTAATGCTCAGGAATATACGGACTGTCAAAGACCTAATAATGTAAGTAAACATGTATATAAATGTGGTTATATGTGAAGAAAAAGATAATGACAGTAGTATATCATTGTAGGGTAATCTTAGGCAGTGTAGGGTAAGGCAAGGTAAAGAAAATCAGGGAACAATAAAGAGAATGATAAAGGAGAGAGATAAGAGAGCAGATAATAATTGTCTGTCTTATTGTTTATTCATGGCATGTGGACTTGTTTGGTCTTAAACTCAGTAGACAACTCTTTCACAAGAGGCACAAAATGCAGATTAGGTTCAACTTTGTCTTCCAGTGCCATGTATTTTTATGATTTTTTTTTTTTTTCTTTTTTTTCTTTTTAATACCTTCATTATCTTTAAGAGTGTTTAAGGATTGTTAGTAATCCCCTCTGGCCTAATGTTTTATGTGTATTTTTCTTTCAGTCGGAATTTAAGATATTTTTGTATTTTAATCAAATGTTTGTATATTTTTATATATATATAAAGTATTTGAATACTGTGTTAAGAAAACTAGAATATCGAAGATTTTTTTTTTTTTTTTATTTGGAATATACGTTATTATTTGGTAGAATGTGCTTTTTATTGTCATTTTTACAGGCTTGTTATTTTAAAAAATTCTTTACTAATGCATTCTTTAGGACATATAATACATTCTGAGAATTTTTAATCTATATATATTTTTTATTCATATGCTCGTGTGTATACATATTTTTATGCCATTCAGACAAAGAGCATATTTCTTTTTCTTTTTACTCAGAGAAACTAAATGTTTTCATGTTTTATCATATTCTAAAGTCAATTTCTCTCCAGATCAACTTCTCTTTTTGAAGTGACAGTAAAAAGTGATACAGGAAAAAGAAATGGAACAATTTTCTTTGTTTATTATTCCGACATCGATACGCTTCTTTCTTATTACACAAACGGGAAATTGTGTTAGAAACAAATGGCAACTGATTGTGACTGGTTAGGTAATTTTCATGAAGTATGGATGAATACGAAATAAAGACAGTTAAGTTTATATCTACTTGTTTCATTTATATATATATTTTCTAGAACTTGGTGCGTTTCTGTTCCTCGTGTTCATCAAAGGTTATAGGATATTAATGACTAATAGGCCTTATATGCATTTTTGTTCTTTTACTCTATACATAACTTATGAAAATTATTCAAAGGAAAGATTTTATAAATATAATATTTTGCTTAGTTACTGATATTAAAAGTTGACAGTGATTCAGAAAAGAAGAAAATATATACACATAATTTCAATTTATCATGCAGTTAGTAATGAATGCACCTAACCATATGAAACATATGCAAGAAAATGTCCTACAAATATACTCTTGGTATTAAAATGGTTTGTTAGAAATAACATTGTGATGTGCAAGGCAAGTTTAGTACTGAAACACATATGATAACAGAAACAATCATATATAGCATTCCAACACGAAACTATCAGTAATATAGTATCATTGACATCTTAACAATAACCTTATATAATGAAGCAATTTCAGATATGTGTTATAAATAGTTCAGTAAATTGAAATATAAAGATTACAGGCCTTGTTGGATTTTCAACCAATATATTATAAAAAAAATTGATCCTATTAATAGACAGATCTCAACCAATATATGATAAAACATTTTGATCCTATTAATAGAGAGCTCTCCCCAATACCATTATTTATAACCCTAATACCTGCTTACTAACAAAAAAACAAAGTAACGAATATTATTAAAATTGCAGCATTTGCCACATGAGATACCATCACTACAATTTCTCATGTCAGAATCTTGTATTGAATTTGGTACCAGTGTACTCTAATTGATGTCTACCAATTAAACATAGGAATTATAGTAAGAAGTAAGCACATTATAAACAGTTGCAAACTTTAAGAACAGATGTGGTAATTTTCCATTTCAAATGGGTTAGGGGCGGAAGTAGGAATAACGACGAAAAGAAATCTCAACCCCTCTGCCGTTCTCTTTCCCATCACTTGAGATTGATGACTGGAGGGAGGGAGGGATCCACTGCAGCACATGAAAATAACACATGTTCTCTATCCTGATGGGGAATTTTGGTTGAACATGGAATTTTACCAGTTTACTAAATGTTACATGTGCATTATAAATTTTTGTCAACTTTTTGCCAGTTCATTGTGGAAGTGCATCATAAAAGACCATCTGAAAGATTAATGGGGAAAAGACTAAAAATTACAGTATTTACTTATTCCATAGATTCTGATATTCTGTTGTATGGATGACGTAACAATTCACGTTCTAGTGTTTTTAAAATAATGAAATACATAGTTGAGCTGGGCGAGTCATTTTCACTTGTAGTATGTGACTTTTGTGAAGATAACTAAGCTAATTGGAGTTCTTGAAAGTTTTATGAGATAAAAAATGTCTGGTGATTTTAAGTCATTCTCTCTTCTCAACTTTAATAGAATGGAAATAATAAAAAAAATAATTACTCATTCTTAGTAAAGATGTATAGGATAATCAGAATTAATGAGAAAACATTCTAGTAAATTACAAGTCAATGTCTTGATAATTTTTACTCTGCCAAATTGAATATCCGATAGAATAAAAAGGGAATCAAGTTAAACTATTAATACCTTTTTTTAGGGCATTATTCAGGTTTAGAAAGAAAATAATTTATAACTAGGTGCATTAATCACTATTTAGCATATTCAAGCAAGGTCTATGTACGTAAATATATATATGTATATATATAAGTACTTATATAGACATTGTATTCACATGCTGTCTGTGAATGGCTGGTGAATGATGATACCTGCTACTTTTATCTCAAGAAGGAAAACGATCAGACCAGCTATGAGACCACTTGCTAGTACCATCAACATACCCTTGAAAAGAAAAAGATAAAGCACTTAGTAAAATGTGAGATAAACATTAAATTATACGATTTGTATACAGGTAAAACATTAACGTGTTCATTGAGTGACTGATAATCCTAGCATACACTATAAAAAAATAATAAAAACAAGAAAAATAAAGTGAGACAGTCTCCCACTTCCTTGCAGATTTCAAGAAAAAAAAACTTTTGTGTACATAATGGGTTTCTCTGGCACATGTATCGTTAAGCCCAAAAAATAATCATGCTTATTTGGGTTCCTCCAAATCAAACAAGAAATTTACTTCTAACATGTTTGAAATTATTTCTTAAAGGCCGTTCACGCGATTAAGAAAGTATGGCAAGATGTTGCACGCTAACAGGGAGCAGGCCATATAAAATGCTAATTTTTCTTCAAACTTTCTTGATTAGCATGGTAAACAGGTAGCTCTCTAGTCAACCCCGATTTTCGGTCGGCGAGGCGCACTTATCGGCACAATCACCTGAACGTACATTAGTTTCAATACGTCATTCAGGTCTTGATTAGGGAAGTAAAAACCTTTTTTTCCAGTCTCTAGAAACAAAGAAGACAATCTTAACGTTGTTTAAGACCACAAAAAATAAATAAAAGTCAAATCTTCAGTGTCTGTACCTCAATATAAGGACCCCTGAAAACAACCCGTGGGCCACAGTGTTTCTTCTCACCTTGTAAGCACTATATGATCTTTAATGTCTATCATTCATTTGTTTAAGCCATTCGCCAATCAGCTGATTCCTGACCTCGTATATACTATATTTTGTATCAAAATATACCGGTCGTGTCTTTACATTCAGTGTGCATCTCATCTTAATGCACTAAATAAATCGTGACAGACTCCTCCCAACCTCCGTATTGGATTTTAATATCTGAATAGGAGTACAACCCACCTCACATATTAATGTTGTCATCATTACCGTGGGTGTTTTAATCCATAATCAGGTTTAGATGGAAAAAAAACTTACCCGTATGCTACTGTACTTGAGTTTTTCCTTGACAAGTGTCTTCTCTGGGGAACGAGAGCACACGTTTGGCAAGAGAGAAGCATCCTTTCTCCATTTCCTGAAGATTCCAGACATCTCTAGTCTCCTCAGCCTAATGTGGAAGTAATAAAGTAAAGTAATAAATAAAGAGTACATATAACAAGGTAGCTCCACTTCCATTTAGCTTATTAAAATTATTAAAATTACTTTTTTCCCTAAGAGTATTTTAGCGGCTGTTAATGGTAAGGAATTTTTAGTCATTATAAATAATAGAGGGAAATTTCTGGTTTTACTTCTGGTAAGTATAACAATATCGAGTAAATTATACAAATAATGATTTATCTAGCTGTATCTGATATCTCAGTCGCTATGTGGGGACGTCATTATCTTGCCCTCTTTTTGAACCCAGTTTATGCGATATTTTATTGAGGTATTTCAGTGCAATTTCTTTGAAAATTATTCGGTAATAATTATAGTAAAACAGAAAAAAACGAAAAAAAAAACGAGCAAGACACCGAGAAAAAAGAAAAAGAAAAACGTATACATTTAATATTTGCAATTAATGAAGGTTATGAGGCGGGACTTAGCTCTGAAGTTGCCAACTTGGTTTTTTATCACGATTGAGTCAGTTTACCTGTTTAAAAAACATCTTGATTACTTTGCCAATATTCGTACATTGGACGTTAGAAGGGTATAGATTATTGTACAATTTATTCAGTGTTATTGCGTGGCAACTACTTCCAATCAAGATTCATTGCGAGGTGCCCACAAACGAGCGCGCACACACACACACACTACAAACAGAGGACATTTTCCACATGAATAACTTAATAAGAAAAACTCGATAAGATGTTCCTAACTTGGAACACGATCGACACGACTTACGATCTTGTAAGTTTTGCGAGATTCAATAAAAAATATTCATTTCACTGCTTAATACTACTCAAGGTAAATATATTCAAAAGTCTAGACAGAAATGTTAATAATATTTAGAAAACGCACGTGGCTGGTACCTCAGAATTCCTGTCTCAAGTTTGGGAATCAGGACCTGGACTGACCTGGTAACGTGGTAAAGAGTCAGTTTTACCTGAGTAACAATAACCATATTAAATAGTAATAGTAATAGTAATAGTAATAGTAATAGTAGTGGTAGTAGATGATAATAATAATAATAATAACAATAATAATAATGATGATAATGATGATGATGATGATGATGATGATGATGATGATGATGATGATGATGATGATGATGATGATGATGATGATGATGATGATGATGATTATAATTATAATTATAATTATAATTATAATTGTTATTATAATTATAATAATAATAATAATAATAATAATAGTAATAATAACAATAATGATATCCGGAACAACAATACTAAACATAATACTAATACTAATAGTACTTATACTAATAACGATATTAATCAATTGTCACAACTGCGAGATTACTCTGTACCGTCGGCGGTGTTTACCTCACTCTGGGCGGCTGGCTTAGGCCTCTCGCGATTGGCTCGTTCGCCGTGTTGGGGAACGAGGGTATCGGCCTAAACATCGGCGAGACACATAAAAGGAGCACCTGTCAGAAATTCAGTAGTTGTCCCGTGATTTTGGCGTGTGTGCTTCCTTCCGCCATGTGACCTCGCCTGCTCCGCTGGATCCTTCTCCTGTCTGTTTGTACATATCCTGTGTTTGTAGTGTAATTAGTGCCCTTTAGCATTAAACCTTATGTATATTTTCCTCTGGTGTGTTTCCGTTGACCTGACCGCTCTGATTCCTTAAAACGAATCCCGACATCAATATTATTTTTTATTATTATCATTACCTGTGATTAATAGCCTGTAGGAGAGGACTGCCCTTTGGAACGACCATAGTTTCTGGTAAAGACAGAAGACGTTCTTTCCCTTTGTAGAATTCACACTTTCCTGTGAATAATAATGTTGCTTATGGCATATGTCAACTCAGGAGTCGGTGGGATATCTTGCGTTTAGATTTTTAAAAGATATGTCGGTTTGTTTTCAGATTATGGTTTATATAATGATAGTAATAATGACGGTCATGATGATAAAACTAGTGTTGATATCTTAATAAAAATATTCATAATTTTAGCGATAGAGGCACAACGGTATCAATAAGAATAACAATAATATTAAAGATTGCTATAATGATTTTTACCATAATAGTAAAAATAACAATATCAAATATACTACTTTTAACATGGCAGTATTACTATAAACAGCGTCAGTTAAAAAAAAAAAACAAAAAAAACATAAAAAAAGTAACAATAATGATAACAATATAATAACATTAACACGTATTACTGCTACCCCCCCCCCCCCCCACACACACACCTATCCCTACACTTTCTACTTCTTCTAGTTACACTACAGGTAAAAAACAATTTAATTAAAAGGTTTACCTGATTTCAAGTACTCCTCAGCCATTTCGAAATCAGCCGATGACTCATGTCGGAGGAACACGTAATCACCATGCCCTACTTTGAACGACGAGGGCTTGTAGATCAACCGCCCTTGCCTCTTTAGATCGGCCAACATCTTAAATACTTCCGTTTCTTCTTCCTGTGTGAGGTTACAAGGTGGCGTGGCGTTGTTCTCGCTTTGGTATTAGGCTACGTGAGTATGTGTATTAACCGTTTAGGGAAGGTGGTGAATGGGATGATGTAAGCAAGAGCGTCATTTCAGCTTTTTATTTTGTGTGTGTGTGGGGGGGGGGGGGGGGAGGTAGGCGAGCGAAGGGGGTAACATCTGTTTCCGGGCGCTGCGATAGGGATAAGGATAAAGTTTGGAGAGAAGAGTGGGAAGGAAGAATGGGGATAGGGGAAGGATAAGGGGCGGAGGATAATTTATTTTTTTTTTTCGTTTAGGAGAAAACTTTTAAAATGAGCAATTCTATTATAAGCTACGGTCAGAACTATTAAGGTGTAATTTAGGCAAAAACTTGTGGAAGTGTGGCCTTTGGGGGACAAGCCAGACATTGAGGGGGGCAATCAGTAGTCTTGGGGAGGGGGGATTCCCCCCTCCACTCAACATACACACATGTCTGTATTAGTGCGCGCGTGCCTTTTACTGTAACTAATCTATATAAAAAAAAAAGAAAAAAAGAAAAAATTTATCTTTACTTGACCGGTGAGATTCAAACTCAACGTAAAGCACACACACAGACAATGATATATCTATATATATATAAACAAAAAAGGTACAAAATTAACCAAAGTGGGTAGTTGGTGAGAGGGAAGGCCTATAACACGGAAATTGACAAAATTAGGTGTTACATCATAATCTTTACAAATATTTTGGGAGCGGATGTCTCTATAATAATTTTAAAAAAAGGTACAAAACTAACCAAAGTGGGTAGTTGGTGAGAGGGAAGGGCTATAACAGGGACATCTACTACCCACTTTGGTTAGTTTTGTACCTTTTTTTTTATTATTATAGAGACATCCGTTTCCTTAATCATTGTAAAGATTATGATATAACACCTAATTTTGTCAATTTCCGTATATATATGTATATATAATAATAATAATAATAATAATAATACTAATAATAATAATATTTATAATAATAATAATAATAATAATAATAATAATAATAATAATAATAATAATAATAATAATGCCAATAATAAAAGCAAGATCGTTTTCACCTCTATGATGTCAGTATAGACGGTCGCTTCTGCGACGGCAGCGACGAGGCGACCGTCATCCAAAATATCCCTGACGCTCTGAATCGGACGGGAAGCGAAGCGCACGGCGAGGGCGGAGGTCACGGTGGAACTGTAGGCCCAAACCAGCAATGTTGTCAGCAGTAGCCACGAACCTATAATGCACCGTTGCCAGCCATAGGGTGACGAGCGCATTTCTTAAAATAATAATAATAATAATTATAATAGACAAAAATAGGGTGGATGTTTTAGAATATGTTTCGTCGTCAACTACAAATGGATCGCATTTTCAATATCCTTTCAATAGAGAGAGAGAGAGGGAGAGAGAGAGAGAGAGAGAGAGAGAGAGAGAGAGAGAGAGATGCCATTTTGTCGTGAATTACAAATAAATCGCATTTTCATCATCAGATTAGAAAGACAGAATGATTTTTTTTTTTTTATTTACTTATTTATTTTACTTATTCGTTTTCTTTCTGTATTATTTTTTTACGTAAATTACAAATAGATCACATTTTCATCACCTGACTGATATCCCTACTGATATACACGAATGGAGGAAGTTGTGTATATTCTTTTACTTTTTTCCCTTGCTAATTCCCTTACTATTTCGTGTGTTACCTATCCTCATATACACCTGTACACTTTAGGTGAACCGATTACTTGACTATCTACCTGGTTAAAGTATAAATATAAAGAATATATACAGTGTTGACGTCAGTTTGAACAATTTTATAATAAGGTTCTACTGTACAGCATACCATCGCGGGCCATATACGTATATGGTAGATAATCATAGATGAAGATTCTAATGTACAGCATGTCATGTGTGTATATATAACGTAAGTATGAGATATTTTGTTTTGTTGTTGTTGACAGACAGGTCCACGGAGATAAATAGATAAATATATAAATAAATAAATGATAAAAATCTGAGGACCATGGGTATATTTTTGAATCTCGGGATCGAGAGGTTTTCAGCCATCCTTGTGCGATTCATCCCTTCAGCCATGTCACTCGCCCTAAATAATTCCTTCAGGTAGTCCACCCACTTCAGTTTCTCCCTTCGTGTGGAAGAAAGGGGAAGGGGTAACCAAGATACAAAACTGGCTTGAATAACTTGAGTCACAGTTTGTTAACTAAATATCAATTCCACCTACTGCTGTTTGAAAGGCATGGCTAGTTGCGAATAAACGAGAATGAATTAACAAAAAAAAAAAAAAATCGTGTATAGATTTTAGACAAATTCGGATTCAAAGCTGAAGCCCGCTAAGGAAAAAACACAGCAGTTGGAATTTGAGAAAGTTGGTGTAGTGTTAATACACTAAATAAGCGAGATCTTGTTTTGC
Organism: Penaeus chinensis; assembly: GCF_019202785.1. Classification (NCBI taxonomy): domain Eukaryota; kingdom Metazoa; phylum Arthropoda; class Malacostraca; order Decapoda; family Penaeidae; genus Penaeus; species Penaeus chinensis. The sequence goes on along the minus strand of NC_061851.1, from coordinate 37,526,127 downwards.
TATATCATTTCTAGTGATATTTTTTCAGAAAAGCATCAAGAATAGTTTGCTATATAAGATTGAAAACGTCTTCTACGTTCTGCATAAAATGACTATCGCGATTCTCCTTCATAAATAGATGGAGGAAAGCCTGATTAGTGAATGAGGCAGTCGATAGTTAACTGGTAATTAATACAAAACAAAATTATATCTTGTTCAGTTGTGATGTGACTAAAACCAAACACCACAAATATCTGAAACATTCTCATTGACTTAGACAGTTTATTGATTAGGTAAATTGATCTGCATTTGAGAACATCAGTAACTAATTGAAGAAGGTTATTTCCTTGCTCCGCATACGGCCGCGTGCATACACACAACGCTAGCCGTACCTTGTTGTATAAGAATCCTCAGGAGATCAGTCAAAACCGCCTGCGAGAATGGGTAACGCCCTCTGGCCCACCGCGAGAGACCCAGCACTACTAGGGCGGCACCTGACGCAAGCAGGGCCAGCAGCAGGAGAAGCCACGTCGACAGGGACAGCGTCGACAGAAAGGCCCAGGGATCCACCTCGAGACTGCCCTTCCTTGCTATCAGGGACCAGTCGCTTATTTCTAACTGGTAACAGAAGTCGACGACATTTTTTCGTTCTTTCGACATCGACATGGGGCCAAGGACGAGGTCTGTCTCCTGTCGAAAGTTGGGAAAGAAAAAAATATATTAATTTCTTTCTCTTAATTTTCTTTTCCGACAATATTTTGATAAAAAATGGCATGTCTCCATGTTTGAGTTCCATACATACTTATACATGATTTTTGTCTTCATCGATCGATTAATACAATACTCACATTTCTAATGGTGGCTCCTATTAAACCGTTCCAGGTTCCGTTTGGGAACTTCCTACCCCAGCGACCATCGGGGGGCTTCGTTATCGTATATCTATCGTGAAGTGAAGGTAGAAGAAACAAGCAAACAAACAAGATTGAACCACAGCTGATGAATCTCAGGGCAAATCACCAGTTGGTATAGAGT
>NC_061851.1:37515116-37520116 GCF_019202785.1 Penaeus chinensis | reverse complement strand
GAAATAAATTACTGACTGTAATAGTTACTCTCATTTGAAATATTTAATGACGAGAGTAGCAGATGTGAAATTATAACGTCAAAGTCTTTTATGTTTATGGTAATAAGACGTAAGGATAACAATAGATATGTAACTAAAAAAAAAAAAAAAAAAAAAAAAAAAAAAAACATTATTTTCATTGATTTACTTTTGTTTTTTTAAAAATTCCTTGATTTATATATATATATATAATAGATAATCACAACCACTAGCTTTAACGACAATCAGACATAGGCCTACAGTAAGTTTTTTTTTTCACAAATCAAACAAAATTTAATCGAAAGCGGCGAAAGTTCGGCACTCATTGTGTCCCGAACGTGTTGTGACCTTGGCCTCGACGTCAACACCCTTCAGAGAGAGTTGGTATCAGTCATTCACAGCCATTCATAAAGGAACTGTGATAAGTTATCTTGTCTCGGAATCGTGAGTGAACTGGAATAAATTACGAGTTAGTAAAAGTACACAAGGAAAATTCTTAATTAGGGTTTTCGATCTCTTTGCTGTGGAAGTCATAATCAACGGACGAACAAACACTTTTCATTTAATTTTGTTAGCATGTTTCTATAAAAAGATTATAATCAATGTTTAAATGTATTGTTTTATAAATTAAAAAATATACTATCAACTCAACACACTGTTTTTTTCAAGGCCATGTGATTCTTATGGTGATTAAGTTGAAAGAGAGTAAACCTCTACCTCCTAATCTAACTATAGCTATATATTACGTATGTAGGGAGAAAAACATACACATATATATATTGTGGTGTGTTTGTGTGTATTTGTGTATATACATATACATATATATACATACATACATATATATACATACACACACATATACGTCTGTATACATGTGTGTGTGTATTCATATATACTGAACATTCGTAATTTCAAACAGATCTAGGATTCATGACAGTCCAGTTTGAAATTTTAGGCCTTAAATAGTCAATAACAACTGACGCGTGACGAGTAGTCGGCGGTTCCCAGGGCGCCTTGCTTCCTACTGGATGAATTAACGGAAGTTCGTGTGTGTCTACTGTTTTTGGGCAGCCCTCCCGCAAACGCATCCACATTCACGCGCACACCCTCGCACACACACACATACATAAATACATATATATATATATATATATATATATATATATATGGATATATCATACATATATATATGGATATATATACATATTTATATTTATATTCATATATAAATTCATATACCTATGTATATATACATATATGTGTATATACGTATATATATAAATTAATAAACATATGTGTATGTATATGTATGCATGTATGTATGAATATATAATTATATGTTTATGTATCTATATATATGTACATATATGTTAATATTTGTTATTACTTAATACACATTAACACACTCACACCCATATGTATATATTTATACACATGCAATAACGTATATGTACATATTACCATATATTTTCATATAGATACGTGTGTATATATGTATGATATATATTATATATAATATATATAAATATATATGTATATATCATATATAATATATATGTATATATATATATATATATATATATATATATATATATATATATATATATATATATATATATATATATATATATATATATATATATATATATATATATATATATATATATATATATATATATATATATATATATATATATATATATATATATATATATATATATATATATATATATATATATATATATATATATATATATATATATATATATATATATATATATATATATATATATATATATATATATATATATATATATATATATATATATATATATATATATATATATATATATATATATATATATATATATATATATATATATATATATATATATATATATATATATATATATATATATATATATATATATATATATATATATATATATATATATATATATATATATATATATATATATATATATATATATATATATATATATATATATATATATATATATATATATATATATATATATATATATATATATATATATATATATATATATATATATATATATATATATATATATATATATATATATATATATATATATATATATATATATATATATATATATATATATATATATATATATATATATATATATATATATATATATATATATATATATATATATATATATATATATATATATATATATATATATATATATATATATATATATATATATATATATATATATATATATATATATATATATATATATATATATATATATATATATATATATATATATATATATATATATATATATATATATATATATATATATATATATATATATATATATATATATATATATATATATATATATATATATATATATATATATATATATATATATATATATATATATATATATATATATATATATATATATATATATATATATATATATATATATATATATATATATATATATATATATATATATATATATATATATATATATATATATATATATATATATATATATATATATATATATATATATATATATATATATATATATATATATATATATATATATATATATATATATATATATATATATATATATATATATATATATATATATATATATATATATATATATATATATATATATATATATATATATATATATATATTTTTTTTTTTTTTTTTTTTTTCTGTCGGGTTATCATCCATGCCCTAGAACTCGTACAATTTGTTTTACACTCCCTTACCCTACATTTTATATATTTTCTTTCCTTTGGGTTATTATCTCCTTTCTCTCCATGTCTATGTAACCTATTCTTCTTCCGTTTGTATACCCAGGTTATCACCTCCCTTGCCATTTCTTCCTTTTCGTCCGTTTTCCTTTGTGTTCCCGTTTCCCATGCGTCTGTAGCATTTCCTCTTCCGTCTCTTCCTCAGACAAGCGAGCGCGACCTTCGTACAGCTGATCCGCGAACTGGACCAACATGCTTTACGCCATGCAGGTACCGTGTGATTTCAGGATGATGAGCACAGGTTATTTGTCTGCTTGTGTGTGTTTGTGTCCTCCTGAGTATGCCTGCTTGTGTGTTTGCGTCCGTATTTGTCTGCTTGTGTGATTGCGTCCGGTTGAGTGTGCTTGTTTCTGTGGGTGTGGACATTCAAGATTAATTACCCTTCCTTCAGGAAATTTAGATCCTAAAGCCATGGGAGTAAATGAGCGATAGTGAAGAGGCAGTCGTGCAAGACGAACGGCGACGCAGGTCCTCAGTATTCTAATTATCTTTGATTTCGTTACTCGTTAATTGCCATATATTTTGGCTTCTTGAACCAAACAATTCTTTCTTTGTGGTTAATTTATTGTCATTCCCTCACTCAGATCGTACTATTACTTGATTTAAATGTTGCAGTTTCATCGTGATCGCTGGTACCACTATCGTATTATTTACAAATACACTTAAATAAGCATAAATACACGTAAATATATATGAATGAACTTCTATATAGAGTGAATAATATACATATATAAATACAAATAAAGAAAAAGCATTCACACATGCATACTTTCTTAAAAGGCCACACATGTCTAATCAAGGCGAAGGTCAGTTGACTGTAATGACTTTCCTTATAAGTCTTCAATATTTTGTTCTTTCATTATCTCCGTCATTCTGTTCGTCCGCTTGTGTGTTTATACATACATATATATACAAATATATGTATATATATACAGGTACGTATATATACATATATGTGTGTTTGAGTGTTTATATGTATATGCACACATACACATATACATGAGTATATAATACACACGTATGTGTGTTTGTATGTGTGCACATAAGGATTGCCTGTTTACATAGATCTTTGCATCTATTGGGTCAAAATGGCAACAAATAATAGTTTAACCACAAATGCATATCGGAAATAGTTTTTGTTATATATGACGAACTTATCTTTACTAAATGCATAATAAACAGTGATCAGTGTTTCTACAATGTATTCTAATTTATTGATAAAGATGAAGGTTATAATGATAATGATAATGATAATGATAATAATAATGGTAATAATAATAATAATAATAATGATAATGATAATGATAATGATAATGATAATGATAATGATAATGATAATGATAATGATAATGATAATGATAATGATAATGATAATGATAATGATAATGATAATGATAATGATAATGATAATGATAATGATAATGATAATGATAATGATAATGATAATGATAATGATAATGATAATGATAATGATAATGATAATGATAATGATAATGATAATGATAATGATAATGATAATGATAATGATAATGATAATGATAATGATAATGATAATGATAATGATAATGATAATGATAATGATAATGATAATGATAATGATAATGATAATGATAATGATAATGATAATGATAATGATAATGATAATGATAATGATAATGATAATGATAATGATAATGATAATGATAATGATAATGATAATGATAATGATAATGATAATGATAATGATAATGATAATGATAATGATAATGATAATGATAATGATAATGATAATGATAATGATAATGATAATGATAATGATAATGATAATGATAATGATAATGATAATGATAATGATAATGATAATGATAATGATAATGATAATGATAATGATAATGATAATGATAATGATAATGATAATGATAATGATAATGATAATGATAATGATAATGATAATGATAATGATAATGATAATGATAATGATAATGATAATGATAATGATAATGATAATGATAATGATAATGATAATGATAATGATAATGATAATGATAATGATAATGATAATGATAATGATAATGATAATGATAATGATAATGATAATGATAATGATAATGATAATGATAATGATAATGATAATGATAATGATAATGATAATGATAATGATAATG
>NC_061851.1:37472616-37510116 GCF_019202785.1 Penaeus chinensis | reverse complement strand
GACTTTCCTTATAAGTCTTTTAACTTTTGCTCCTTCATTATCTCCGTTCTGCCCATTGTACTCCTATTTAATGACTTATTTTCGTTTGATGTACACAAAAGGTAAGGATTATATCCCCTGTCAGTCATTATATTTGCCCGCTTGCGTTTATACAAATTTATATGAAGATATATATACATATATACATATATTCGTACGTGAGTGTGTGTGTGCTTATGTGTATGTCCTCACATAAACACACACACACACACACACACACACACACACACACACACACACACACATATATATATATATATATATATATATATATAAATACGCGCGCGAATATATAATACACATATATGTTTGGGTGCATGTATGCACATATAATGGTAGCCTATTTACATGGCAACAAATTATAGCTTAACCACAAATGAAATCGGAAGTTGTTTTCTTATTCATAACAGAGTTATCTTTATCAAATGCATAATAAACAGTGGATCCATGTTTCTACAATGTACTCTTAACCATTCTTCATTATTTTTCGTTCTGTTCCGTCCACTTCATCCCTTTGTTTCAACCTCTTACAATTAATTAGCTCTTTCCTTGCCTCAATGTTCTTCACCATTTATTCTTCCTATAAAACTTTTTTTCTTTTTTCTTATGATTTCATTATCATTATCCTTCTCTCATTCTATATTTTCGTTTTACTGACTCATGTTGTTTCTTCGTCTATCTTTTATCCCTAAATTATTATTGTTTTCATCATGCTGTTATTGTCATCATCATCACCATTATCCTTTCTCCTCTATTTTCTTCTTTTATCTCTTCATATCCCTTCTTCTTCCCTCGTCTCTTCCCACCTCCTCACTCCTTCAGCCAAGATCTTCCTTTGCAATGACCCTTTTTTTCGTTTCCCCCAATTTCTTTTCTGTTATTATCAAAGTTTCTTCCTCTTATTCTCCTCTTACTCTTAATCCTCTTCCTTCATTCCCTCACCGACTAGCCTTCCACTTCTTTGTTCCTTCCTACCTTCCTTCCTTCTTTATTTTTCTTTCTTTCTTTTCCTAGGAGATAAAATACGCCTGATAGCATTTCCGAAAAGTATCTTCCTATTTGAAAAATAAAATAATTATTCATGAATATAATTTTATAATCTGTATGTCACCCTAGTATCTGTCTTCACCTTGTCACGTGCATCTTCCTCTAGTGATGTTAATGAAAATTAGCATCATCCTCATCATATTGATAATAGTAATAATATTAGTAATAATAACAATAATAATAATAATAATAATAATGAAAATAATAATGATATTGGTAATGAAAACAATAACGATGATGAAAATGACAGTGATAATGATAACAAAAATGAAGATTAGGATAATAATAATAGTAATTATAACAATAATAATGATAATTATAATGATTGATAATGATAATGATAAACAATAATGATGAAAATTATAAAATATGATAATAACAAGACTGATGATAGTGTTTACAATGATGAAAATATATAGATATGTGAAAGCGTAATATATCATACCACGTTTTTTGTGTATGGTTTGCCTTAAAAGTTACGTCTCTGCTTCTTTCAAGTACTCATTTATGTTATTATTTTGCCGTTAATCGGATCGTATATAGCGTACATCATTTTGAATTTCAAATCATATTTCCTAGCACAGGGAATGGTAATTTCCCTTCAGAATTATTTTTCTGTAAGGTTATGTATATGATTTATACACATACATATATGTATTATATATATATATATATATATATATATATACGTCACAACGATGGGACTACTTAAGAGCCGTCCGTCCTCGTCTCGGCACCACAAGTCTTTGTACACCGTCTGTACACCGCCAACCATCATCACCGCCATGAAGTCCGTAAGTAAACCTCCCGTGTTTTTGCTCTTCAAGCACCAAAGAAACACGAATCTAAAGCCAAATCCAGCTGACGATAGACTTGACCAAAGCACACAGGGGGACGTCCCCTCTCCTTCGTGTCTCATAATGCCTTTTCCTGCAGATGCTGATCTTGTCCGGCCTGGTCGCTTGTGCCGCCGCCTCACTGGTGGTGCCAGGCCCCGTGGTAGTGCGTGCCCCCTCCCACAACTCTGCCATCATCCAGAGCCACCGTCTGGGCGGCAACTTCGCCTACTCCACCCACGAGGCTCACGCCTACGCCGTGCAGACACCCGTCATCGGCCAGCGCACCGTGCCCGTCGGCGTCTCCTACCACCACGGCGTCCCCGTTGTCAAGACCTCCACTGACTACATCACCCACAAGATCCCCCAGATCGCCTACACCTACCCACAGGTCGCCGTGCAGGCTGCCGTGCCCCAAGTTGCCGTGCATGCTGCCGTACCCCAAGTTGCCCTGCAGGCTGCCGTGCCCCAGGTTGCCACCTACGCCGCTGGACTGCCCTTTGCCGGCAACTACGCTGCTGGTCTGCCTTTTGCCGGCACCTACGGCGCTGTGCCTTACCCCTACGCCGCCGTCGTCGCCGCTAAGCCTGATGAGCCCGCCGCTGAGGAGGTCTAAGTTGGCCCTGTGACTGGATCGTGCACGACGCTTCCCGTCCCCCTGTCTCCTTATGCTTCCTTCCTTCCACGGCCTATCCTGGCGTGGTCGCCCGCCGCAGCGACAGAGCCTCCGGGTTGGTCGCTGTGCCATTGTATGGCTACGGTGTATAAACTTGTGTCAGAAAAATAATGCCAAATTAAAATCCACATAAATCCATATATTTTTTTTTTTTGCCCAAACTTTCTTTTTGCACATCAGATAATACTGAAACTTCAAACTAACACATCAATATCATATGTTGTACTTGCAATACCGCTCCCTCCGTTTATGGCTTAACATGACTGACCTTATGTCAATAGCTTCCTTTTCGATGTCGCCTCTTTCCATTTTTTTTTTTTTTTTTTTTCTGTATACACATCTGTTCCTTTTCTTTTCCATGTTACTGTCCATTTTGTTTTTACATCAATGATAACGACCACGATAGAAGATAATTATAATAAACTGGTATCAATAGTGATGAATTCATACTAAAATTCTAACCATGATAACGAGAATAATACCTAATACATATACTTTTGATCATAGTATAGTGTATTTGCAGAAAGCGTAAACGTGAGGCAGTAATTATAAACACTTCTGCCACTACTAATGTCAGTGACAATTAAGATATACTATAAAAGAGATTTCTGATTTCTGTAAGATATTTCTGACTTCAGACCACCACGTCATAATTCCTTATAATTTACATTTTTTTGTTTATTTACATTATTGTATGTGTCCGTGTGTGCATGCCAACCTGTGTTTTTGCGTATGTTTGCATATGTTACACATATATTCCCTTTGTGAAAACTTCTGTTAAAAAAACCCTTTTGGTTATTGTCTCCTTTCCATGTCTCTGTAATGTTTTATCTTCCGTTTGTATACCCAGGTTTATCACCTTGACATTTTCTCTTTCTTTTTGTCCGTTATCCTTATCGTCCCCCAGTTTCCCACGCATCTGTAGCATTTCCTCCTCCGTTTCTTCCTCAGATAAGCGATCGTGCAGCTGATCCGCGAACTGGACCAACACGCTCTACGCCGTGCAGGTACCGTGCGTTTCAAGATGACGAGTATCGGCTATTTACTTGTATGTTTGTGTCCGTGTGAATATGCCTGATTGTGTGTGCGTGGAGGGACTGTCAAAATATTAGTCATCCTTCCTTCAAGAAATTAAGATCCTAAAACCATGGAAGTAAATAGGTAATAGCGAAGAGCGAGTCATGCAAGACGAACGGTGACGCAGGTCCTCAGTATTCTTCTATTTAGTTTTTAATTCGTTCCTCAGATTTAATATTAACCATTCCCTAATTTTCGTTAATAATTTAATATTAACCATTCCCTAACTTTCGTTAACCTAGTGCCTTTCCCTCACTCATAACGGACTTTTAATTGAATTAACTATTGTAGTTCCATCATGATAACTGTTTAAAGACTTATAAAGAAAGTCATTACAGCCAACTCACCTTCGCCTAGGTTAGACGCGCGTGTGTGGCCGTTGGGGAAAGTGTGCATGTGTGAATCTCTTTTCTTTCTTTTAACTCACGTATGCATATTAAATAAATAGGAGTCTATTTATGCTTATGTATGTGTATCTCCCAGACAACTTCGAAGATGCACAAGATTTCACATTATCCTGCATTCATGTTGACAAATGTATAAAAGGTATGAATGAAAGTTAATATCTTCACAATAGAAGAGATGTCTTTGACCGGTCTCGATAATATCTATACATTTCTTATTACCCATAGAACAAACAGTTACATGCGTTGAGCTATTCAACAACGAGGGAAAAATGAACTGTGAACCAGAACTTCTTTAGAAGAAATATTGGTTCTCGGGTTGAACATTTCCAAGAAAGACAACAGAAAAGGCAATTCCTTCGAGCTGCTCGTTGAAGTCGAGACATAAACACTGTGGTCCTCCTTTGAAAAATCCTGCAGAGCAAATATTGCAATACTGAGAGCTTTATTGCTGGTACAGACGCATGGGAAAAAAAGGGGAACACTAAGGGAACGGACGAAAAGGAAGAGAAAATGACAAGGGAGGTGATAACCTGGGTATACAAACGGAAGAAGAAAGTTACAGAGGCATGGAAAGGAGAGACAATAAGCCAAATGAAAGAAGGATATAAGATATAGGGCAAGGATGTGCAAAACAAAGGGAGGCGAAAATAAGCAAAGAACAGTATAAGTTCTAGGGTATGGAAGCGGGATAACCCGGCAGTAAAAAAAGTAAAGAGGCTACAAGAGGGTCATTACCCCGGAGATGGCAAAAAAGGAAAGAAGGAAACAATGCAAGGACATGTAACACAAGGAAGGCGATAACCTGGGGCTACAAATGCAAGGAGAAACGACACAGAATATAGAAATCAAGGGTGGGGGGCGGTAATATGGGAGTAGAAACGGTACACATTGAAAAACGTAGGGCGATAAATTTTCATATGCACATGGACACAAATACGTTAACGTAAGTAAATGCAAAATGTAAATCATGAGGTATTATGACGTGTTCTGTATTGTTAAGTGGTGGTCTGAAGTCAGAAATAAATGTTATAGTGTTTCTTAACTGTCACTGACATTAATAATGGTACATTATAATTACTCACGTTTGCAGCTTCTGCAGGCATACTGTAGATATAGTTATCATCGAAAGTAATGTATTAGATATTATTTTCATTATCATGATTCGAATTGTAACATGAAGTCATCACTGTTGACACTTCTGTTTACTTTTGTTATCCTCTATCATAGTCGTTATCATCGATGTAAAAAAAAAAAAAAAAAAAAAAAATCGGATCGAAACAAAAGAGTAAAGGAATAGATGTGTATACAGAAAAAAGAGGCGATATCGAAAAAAAGGAAAATATGGACATAGAGGCTTGAAAAGCCAGAAACGGAGAAAGCGACACTGCAAGTATAGTTTCGGTATAATGTGCGCAAGAGGGATGTTTTGATATAGATTCTCAGTGGTCTTATGTATATTTTAATTTAGTATTATTTTTCTGACACAAGTTTGTACACCGTAGCTATACTAGGCGCAGCGACCAACCCGAAGGCTCTGTCGCTGCGCCGGGCGGCCACGCCAGGATCGGCCGTGGAAGGAAGAAGCAGAAGGAGACAGGGGGACGGGAAGCGTCATGCACGATCCAGTCACAGGGCCATCTTAGGCCTCCTCAGCGGCGGTCTCATCAGGCTTGGCGGCGACGACGGCGGCGTAGGGGTAGGGCACGCCGGCGTAGGGGTAGGGCACAGCGCCGTAGGTGCCGGCAAAAGGCAGACCAGCAGCGTAGGTACCGGCAAAGGGCAGACCAGCGGCGTAGGTGGCTACCTGGGGCACGGCGACCTGGGGTACGGCAGCCTGCACGGCGACCTGTGGGTAGGTGTATGCGACCTGGGGGATCTTGTGGGTGATGTAGTCAGTGGAGGTCTTGACAACGGGGACGCCGTGGTGGTAGGACACGCCGACGGGTACGGTACGCTGACCGATGACGGGTGTCTGCACGGCGTAGGCGTGAGCCTCGTGGGTGGAGTAGGCGAAGTTGCCGCCCAGACGGTGGCTCTGGATGATGGCAGAGTCGTGGGAGGGGGCACGCACTGCCACGGGCCCTGGCACCACCAGTGAGGCGGCGGCACAAGCGACCAGGGCGGACAGGATCAGCATCTGCAGGAAAAGGCACTGTGAGACACGAAAGAGAGGGGACGTCCCCCTGTGTGCTTTGGTTAAGTCTATCGTCATCTGGATTTGGCTTTGGATTCGTGTTCCTTGGGTACTTGAAGAGCAAAAGCACGGGAGATTTACTTACGGACTTCATGGCGGTGATGGTGGTTGGCGGTGTACAGACGGTGTACAAAGACTTGTGGTGCCGAGACCAGGACGGACGGTCCTTAAGTAGTCCCATCGTGGTGACGTCACAGCTGGGCGGAGCCGTATTTATTTATATACATACATATATATGTGTGTGTGAGTGTAATGTACCTGAGTATATATATGTATACAGTATGTGTGTATAAATCATATACATAAACTCAATGATATGAAGTGTAGTTTTAAGATGGACCAGAAGAGCAAACATTCTGAAGATAGGTACCATTCCGAAATATATCATATTCAAAATAATCTACGTTATATATGATCCGATAAACAGCAAAAGAATCACAAATAGGTGAGTACTAGAAAGATGCAGGGACGTAACTTGAGAAATAAAATATGGTATGATGTACTTAGCTTTCACATATCTCTATATACCTAATGATATAAAAACGTTTCTTAAAATCAATGAGATAAGGAATTTTCCTAAGATGGAGGAAAAAGGTACTAGAGCAATAACTAATTGAGTGTACAATTTATGGCATCACTAGGCTTTTGTCTGTTTGATAGCGAGTCCAAGTTTTTGTTTTATTTGGTGTGCGTTGTATAGATTCTCTGAGGAGAACCTTCATGCAGCTAGGCGTTGCAGTACTTCGAAATCCTGCCTGTTATTTTGAGACGGGTTCCGTGCCTCATTATTGATATCATTGTTAACATTGCTATAAATGATATTATCTTTTATCATTATCATTATTATTATAATCATTATCATTATTATTATAATCATTATCATTATTATTATAATCATTATCATTATTATTATAATCATTATCATTATTATTATAATCATTATCATAATTATAATGGTTATCCTTATTATTACTATTATTTTTCATTGTTATTATCGTCATCATTTTCGTTTGCATTATCGACATCGTTTTCACTATCATTAGGATTATTACTATTGCCATTACTATTACTATTGTCATTAGTACTATTTTCATTATTATTATCATCATTATTATTATCATTATTATTATTACTTTAATCACCATTCGTATTATTACCATTACTATCATTAATATCAAGATGATGATGATGATAATTGTCATTAATATCGTTAGACGAAGATGTACATTACAGGTTGGTGAAGAATAATACTAGGTTGACATACTGGTAATATTAGCCATAGAATAACTTTCACGAATAAATAAATAAACACACACACACACACACACACACACATATATATATATATATATATATATATATATATATATATACTTTTTCCGAATAGATATTCGGAGATGCTGCATTCATGTAACCCCCACCAACTTTTCAGGCTTATTTTCGCTCCAAGAAAAGAAGGAGAGAAAGAAAGAAGGGAGGAAGGAAAGAGGAAAGAAGAGGAAGGTTATTCGATGAGGGAATGAAGGAAGAGGATTGAGAGGGGGATAAGAGGAAGAAAAAATGTGAATAGGAAGGATAGTGATAATGACAGAATGGAAATTAGAAAAAATAAAAATCTAATCACAAAGGAAGAGTAATGATTAAAAAAGGGAGGAGGTGGGAGGACTAACGAAGAGGAAGGGATACGAAGAGATAAAAGAAGGGAATAGAAGAGAAAGGATAATAGTAATGATAACAATAACAGCATGGTGATAATAATAATAATAATAAAGAATAAACGACAGACGAAGAAATAAGATGAGTCAATATTACTCAGACGTAGAGAGAAACAATGATAATGAAATTATAAAAAGTAATCGAGCAAGAACAAAAGGGTGTTGAAACGAAGTGATGAAGTGTACGGAACAGAAAGAAAAATAATGAACTAATAAGAATACATTGTAGAAACATAGATCCATTGTTTATTATGCATTTAGTAGAGATAAGGGTATCATAAACAACTAAAACTACTTCCGATATACATTTGTGGTCAAGCTATTATTTGTTGCCATTTTGACTCAGTAAGGTGCTAAGATCTATGTAAAAAGATGATCATTCTGTGTAGATACTTGCAGACGCTGACACACACACACATTAGTGTGCGTTATATATTCGTGTGTGTGTTTATATATGTACACGCACACACACACACACACACACACACACACACATACATCCATATATATGTGTGTGTGTGAGTGTGGCCGTCGGGGAATGTGTGCATGTGTGAATGCCTATTCTTTCTTTCTTGTACTTATGTATATATAGCATGTATACAGTTCATTTTATATAAGTTTACGTGTATATATGCTTATGCTGTATATATACGCTGTAAATATATATACATATATATATATATATATATATATATATATATATATATATATAACACACACACACACACACACACATATATATATATATGAATTTTTATATATGTATATATATCCTATATGTATATATATATGTGTGTGTGTGTGTGTGTGTGTTGACGACGACTTTGTTGACGACGCTACGCTCCTCAGACAATTTCGAAAATGCACAAGATTTCTTATCAGCGATGGGAGAAACAGTCACATGCATTGAACTTATTATCAACGAGGGAAAAAATGAATACGCGCAGCTATATTCAGCGAAATAACAAAGTGAACCGTGAACCAGAATTATTTGTCTTCTCGAGTTAAAAAGAAAAAAAAAAAAAAATCTGAAAGAAGACATTAGAATGAGAGGCGCAAGAACGTGGACTCTTATCAGAAAGGCCGATTCCAAGGAAATTGAGCTTGAAAAGGCAATTCCTTCGAGCTGCTGCGGAAAGCCTCTTGCTCTGTGAAATCGACACGTAAACACGCTTTGGGTATATTTTACCCACGTAGACTTATATAAACGCCTCTAGGTAGTAACCATCCAAACATTCGTCTATCGTTTATTCATTTATTATTGCCATTATCCTTTCTCCCCTATTTTCTTCTTTTATCTCTTCATATCCCTTCTTCGCTTGTCTCTTTCCACCACCTCCCTTCTTTAACCAAACTCTTCTTTTGTGAGTTTCTTATATATATATATATATATATATATATATATATATATTTTTTTTTTTATTTTTTTTTTTTTTTTTTTCCTAATTTCTTTTCAGTCATTATGACTATCCTTCCTATTTCTTCCTCTTATCCTCCTCTCAATCCTCTTCGTTCATTCCCTCATCGAATAACCTTCCTCTTCTTTCTTCTTTCCTTCTTTTTTTCTCTCCTTCTTTTCTTGAAGCGAAAATACGCCTGGAAGGTTGGTGGTGGTTACATGAATGCAACATTTCCGAATAATATTTTTTTCGTGATTATTACCCTATGGTTAATGCCACCAAGTCAACCTAGCATCTGTCTTCACCATCCTGCCACGTATATCTTCGCCTACTCAAAGTAACGATGATGATTATCATCATCATTATTAAGACAGTAGTAGTAGTAGTAATGATAATGATAGTAATAATGAAAGGATAATGATGACAGTGATAATGATAATTATAATGATGATAATGATAAATGATAATGATAAATGATAATGATAATAATAATAATAATAATAATAATAATAATAATAATAATAATAATGATAATGAGAATAATCAGAATACTAGCAATAATAATAACAATAATAATAATAATAATAATAATAATAATAATAATAATAATTACAGCAATGATAGCAATAACAATACCAATGATAATGATAGCAGTTATAATAATGATGCTGATAATACATGCACATGCACACACACACACATATGTGTGTGTGTGTGTGTGTGTGATATAAAGTAAAGAACCTAACATATCAGTAGCACGTCACCAAACATTTTACAACCATCCCGTCTCTCAAAAACATGGGAAGAGTAACATGACAACCAAAGTTACGAGTGAGTAAGAAAAGAGCCTTAACAAATGAAATAAGAAAGAAAAGGAGAACGAGACAACGTAAACGAACGTTCGCTCTTCGTATTCGGAATTCGACACACGAATAAAGACACGAATATCGAACGGCAGGAGGCGACCGTCACGATGCGATGGTTCCTTGGGTGTGGCGAGGTCACCTGCCTCTCCCACGCCCTAGGCTATGCCTTTGCCTCCTCCTGCTGTACCTCCTCCTCCTTATTTTGGGGTGTGGAATTGCTCTCTATAGTGCCACGTTAATATGCAGGTGATTTGTTATTTGTTGTGATGGTGTTTGTGATTTACATATTTATTTTGCTTTATGATTATTAATATGTGTGTGTGAGAGAGAGAGAGAGAAAGAGAGAGAGAGAGAGAGAGAGAGAGAGAGAGAGAGAGAGAGAGAGAGAGAGAGAGAGAGAGAGAGAGAGAGAGAGAGAGGGAGGGAGGGAGAGGGAGAGAGAGAGAGAAGGAAAAAAAGAAAGAGAGAATGAGAGAGAGAGAGAGAGACAGAGAGACAGAGACGCTGTGTGACCGAATTCATGATCTGGAACGCAAACAAGAATCTTCGTGAGAAATTATACTTTGTACTTTGTCTCTCCTCTCATCTAACCTTGAATATTCTTAAAAGGTTTTCCATCATCTTACATCTCACTAATAGTGTTAACATACCGAGAAGGAGTAAATATATATATCAACACAGAACCAAGACCAATATTTACCGACTTTTATTCAATGAAATCAGCGTGTGTTCTTTCTTAGTCATCAGTACACTTATATATAATCACTGAATGCGGCGCTAACTACGAGAAAGGGATTAACACTATTATTTTTAATTCATAACAAGTAGTAATATTCCTTCTAATAATGGCTAATAATTATCGAAAAGTAAAGAAATTATAGGAAATGTAATACTGGAAGTATGGATTATAATTATGAAAATAGTATTAACAATACTGACAATAGTGATAATGATTAAAATATTGACAATGATGTCATTAGTATAACAATGACGATAATAATCATGTTCATACTAATTGTATGGGAAAAAGGATAATAATGACATTAATTATAAAAGTAAAAATGTGGATGTGCTGAAAATGATAATGACAAAACATCATTAAACATTAGTAATCATTATAACATTGATGTTTAATAAGTCATAAAGATAATGATAATATTTATATTGAAAACAGTAGCGGTTTTCTTTGAGTACCCTATCGTATTACCAAAGCGATTAGTGTGTTTGTGTGTGTTACTCCAGTCAACAAGACGGCCTACAAATCCACAAATATCGCCGTATAAAAAGAAAGAAAGAAAAAAAAAGCGGACCTATAACCAATCACAGTATTTTCCTAGCCGGGGGCTCCGTCCTCGGTCCCCCGCCCAGTAGCCTTTTTCCTGTATCTTTAAACATAAATAAAAAATAAGCCTTAAAAGTGTACCTTTTTTAAGTGACTGCTCTTTACGTTGCTACGTACTGTATATGCACAAGGTAGCTTTAGTAAATAGTAAAACCCATTGTAATTGTAAACTGGGAAGTCAGTATTAGAATAAAAAAGGAAAGCTGGATTTTCGCGCAGTTCTTGAAAAAAAGTTAATAAAAATAAACCAGGAAAAGATAATCAGGAGAGACCGTAGGCGACTGGCAAGGGTACCTTTTCCGCCTTTCTCTCCTAAATCCTGACATCTTCCATCTTAAGCTTCGTCTTTCCTCTAGACTTAACTGGATTTGTCGAGAGAGGATTTGTTCCTTCGGACAAAGCACTTTCTCTATACCTCTTTGCCCAGGCAGAATAGTCACCTTATATGTATATGTATATATGTGTGTGTGTGTGTGTGTGTGTGTGTGTGTGTGTGTGTGTGTGTGTGTGTGTGTGTGTGTGTGTGTAATATAATATATATGTCTACATAATGTAAATAATGTGTCTATAATATAATATAATATAATATATATATGTGTGTGTGTCTACATAATATATATATATATATAATATAATATAATATAATATAATATAATATAATATATATGTCTACATAATATATATACTATATATATAATATAATATAATATATACATATGTGTCTACATAATATATATATGTATACATATATATATTTAAACACACAGACGCACGCACACACACACACACACACACACACACACACACACACACACACACACACACACACACACACACACACCCACACACACACACACACACATATATATGTAAGTATATGCATATGTACATGTATACATGTATGTATATATGTACATATGTATATATATATGTATATATGTGTGTGTGTGTGTGTGTGTGTATTATGGAGTGTTGTCAATGATCCAGAAACATCGCAGTTGCATTCGTGCTTGACTTTTTTTTTTTTCTGCGCGGAAATATTTTATCCCTTTGCCCGTTTTCTTTTGACCTCGTTTTTGTTTACTTTAATTACATTAAATATCACCTTTGGTTTTACTGATGAGATTTACTTTCTGTTTGTAGATTTAAAAGTGACTGTGTTATGTGTTTACAAATTTGATATGGATACTTCAACTTAAGATGTTAAGTGCTTATTTTTTATTCCTACCTTGTGTGTGTTTTTTTTTTTTTTTTTTTTTTTTTTTTTTTTTTTTGCTGCGTTTTATTTGGATGTATTAAAGCATATGGTTTATTTTCTTACTTTAGATTATCGTATTTCTTCTTTATTTTAATGGGTGCATTCAAATTTCTTGTGTGTTATTATGGATTCTATTTGAATTGTATGTAATTGTAGATAACAAGACCCAAGACAATAAACAGCGTGAACTGGATCTGTGTGAGTTTGCATCTTCCCTTCTCTCAGCTGAACTTCGTCATAGGCTTTCCGTTGCTTTTGTAGATTGTATTTACACTGGACTTAGTATATTGGTTAATATTCATTGGTTATGTATGACGTACGCTTTTCAGGAGTAACAATATTCAGTCTCTTTTCATTTGTCACGATTTCCTTGCTAGCTTTGTCTCTTCAAAGACTCGCTTTCAATTATGGCAAAATTCATTTAATTTCATGTATAATTCATGTATAATATAGTTTCAATAGTATTGTTGTGAACTATTGCTTACCCGTTATTTTATCACGTGTTGTTGTTTTTACATGTTATTTATCTGTGTTTTATACTTATCACTTTGGTTTTTACTGCATTTACTTTTACTTTTACTTTCTCAGTGAAATTTTAGTGCTGTTCTTAACTATTGCTTATCTGTCACCATGCTACATTGTTGTTTTTATTTGTCTTTGTCGTGTTTTGTTACTCTTGCATTCTTAATGTTTTATTGTTTCATCTTACTGCATTTCTCTGTTGTTAATCATCGTTCTTACCGTCCACTCTGAGTTTATTATAATGTCTTGAGTTATTACTAATTCATCAGAATTGTTGTTTTTTTCGCATTTTACGCTCTCGTTTACCATTTTTGTCGCTGTCACTTTATGATTTTATCTGATTTACTTCGTTATTCTTTTGTACTGCTTACGAATTTATGTTCTCGAAAAGGACTAATAGTTTTAAAGGCAATAGTTTTTTTTACTATTTCCAAGGAACTGGAATTTTGGTCGCTACAGTCCTCTGGCGTGCGTACACACATACACATACTCACACACACACACGCACACACACACGCGCACACACACACACACACACACACACACACACACACACACACACACATACACGCACAAATCAGTATGGCATTCTCTTTTAAAAAAATGGTCAAATAATCTGGTATATACATTAAGACATTTATTAATAATTTACAATTCTATCTCTAAATTCCTTAAAAACTAAAGTAGTTAACAACATATTGTTAGATAACAATTATACACTGTTCATGGAGTTCATGTTACCATATTCAAACAATGTGGTGAAAAAGTGCAATTCAGGGGAGACTCATTTTAGCGTGTACACTGAAGGGGAAACTCCTGCAGTGCCTGCCCTTGTAGCGTGTACATTGAAGGGGAAACTCCTGCAGTGCCTGCCCTTGTAGCGTGTACATTGAAGGGGAAACTCCTGCAGTGCCTGCCCTTGTAGTGTGTACACTGAAGGGGAAACTCCTGCGGTGCCTGTCCTTGTAATGTGTACACTGAAGGGGAAACTCCTGCAGTGCCTGTCCTTGTAGCGTGTACATTGAAGGGGAAACTCCTGCAGTGCCTGCCCTTGTAGCGTGTACGCTGAAGGGGAAACTCCTGCAGTGCCTGTCCTTGTAATGTGTACACTGAAGGGGAAACTCCTGCAGTGCCTGTCCTTGTAATGTGTACGCTGAAGGGGAAACTCCTGCAGTGCCTGTCCTTGTAATGTGTACGCTGAAGGGGAAACTCCTGCAGTGCCTGTCCTTGTAATGTGTACACTGAAGGGGAAACTCCTGCAGTGCCTGTCCTTGTAATGTGTACGCTGAAGGGGAAACTCCTGCAGTGCCTGTCCTTGTAATGTGTACACTGAAGGGGAAACTCCTGCAGTGCCTGTCCTTGTAATGTGTACACTGAAGGGGAAACTCCTGCAGTGCCAGCCCTTGTAGCGTGTACGCTGAAGGGGAAACTCCTGCAGTGCCTGTCCTTGTAATGTGTACGCTGAAGGGGAAACTCCTGCAGTGCCTGTCCTTGTAGCGTGTACACTGAAGGGGAAACTCCTGCAGTGCCTGTCCTTGTAATGTGTACGCTGAAGGGGAAACTCCTGCAGTGCCTGTCCTTGTAATGTGTACACTGAAGGGGAAACTCCTGCAGTGCCTGTCCTTGTAGCGTGTACACTGAAGGGGAAACTCCTGCAGTGCCTGCCCTTGTAGCGTGTACACTGAAGGGGAAACTCCTGCAGTGCCTGCCCTTGTAGCGTGTACACTGAAGGGGAAACTCCTGCAGTGCCTGTCCTTGTAATGTGTACACTGAAGGGGAAACTCCTGCAGTGCCTGCCCTTGTAGCGTGTACACTGAAGGGGAAACTCCTGCAGTGCCTGTCCTTGTAGCGTGTACACTGAAGGGGAAACTCCTGCAGTGCCTGCCCTTGTAGCGTGTACACTGAAGGGGAAACTCCGGGAGTGACTTCCCTTTTAATGTGTACAATTCAGATGAAACGCCCAAGGTAACTGTCTCGTTTACAGTCAGAAGGAAACACTTGCAGAGACTAACCTCGAGTTGTGGTAAAATAGTTATGAGACATCAGCAGTGACACTATAATAGGCACAAGAGGAATGGTAACATGTCTGTTAGACTGGATTCCAAACATCCGCACGCAATAACATCGTCCCCCGCCCGCCACCAACTTTCTGTCAGCACCCACACCTTAGCCCCCAAACACGGACGTCCACATCTGATGAATTTTAAAGATGCTCTGTGGCGTTGATGACTTTGGTACATAGCTTTACCATTTGTCACAATACTCATAGGATTATTACTCACCGATCTATCGGTCCATTAACTCATTACTCGTTGCAGGAATCATTAAAAAAAATTACATTCCAAAACCCACTGACCGAAAAAAATAGGATTAACGAGCGAGACCAATCACATAGTTGGAGTTGTGTCGACGGTCCGGCGTGTGTCCGGCGGTGATCGGGTTGTCATGAGTCAAGTAATTCCGGTGAGGAGCCACAGGCGAATGGGTATTCACTCTGGAAGCCGTGTGTCCCGCCGCGAAGAGTTCCTCGGGATGTACTCTCTTCGCCCCCACTGGAGGCTTCACGACCGGAAGCCCTGCGAAAGCGAAGCCTGCGGGGAAATCGTAGTCGTACTGATGTGGGTAGTAGTAGTAGGGTGAAGTGTAGCCTCCAGAGAGAGTATTCTGCGTCTGGTACTGGTACTGCTGCTGGGACTGCTGCGGCTGCGGTTCAGGCTGCGTTGAGACATGTTGCTGTGTCTGCTTTTCGTACTGCTGTCGGAAATTCTGCTGCTGTTGCTCGAGGTCTCTCTGCAAGGCTTCGAGCTTCTCTTGCTGGAGCCTCAGCTGCCGCCTTTGCTCTTCCAGTTGCTCCTGCTGCTGTTGAAACTGGCGTTGCTGTTCCTGCAAGAGAGCGCTTTGCTGTTGTTGCACAGCTTCTTGCTGTACGAACTGGGGCCCCTGCGTCTGAGGAACGTTGACAGCCTGGGTCGTTTGATACTGCGCGTTGGGAACCAAAGGAGGCGGGACGTCGAACTCACTCGTGCCTTCAACTGCGCCGGTGAAGGCAGGGGTTCCAAGCACATGCGAGGCAGGCGTATCGGGGCTGATGGGCAGGTCGTTTCCTAGTACTCTGAAGCCATTCTCGTCTGCGATGTACGAACGAACCACCTGGCGATAAAGAGAAGTGAATGACTGATTCACTCTGTAACTCAAACGAATATAACTCAAATTAATTATCTTACCATTTTTTTCTAAGATGATGAATTGGTCCATAACAAATAATGTATGTTTTTTTATAAGTGTCATCCATCAAAATTGTAGACGCAGATAGTTCATCTGCCCAAAATTGATCAAATGTATCACTGAATTGCTCGTTTGATTAATGTCTTTTATAACACGTTGATCATATAAGTGTACCTTCATTAAGTAAACTCATGGCGTATATTTATCATTAATCGGTGGGTTTTTTTTTCCTGTAACCAATATCCAAAATAACTTTTGTAATAATGATAATTCTCAGCAAAGTAATGTTATGATCAATTATGAGAAGATTGTTTTGATAATAATAATGGTAAGGATAATTATAATAAAAGATAATACAGTGATGATGTAAATGATGATAGTAATAATAATGATGATGATGATAATAATTATGATAATAATGGTGATAATAATAATAATAACAATGATAATGATGACAATAATATTAATCATGACAATAATGGTAATAATAATAAAAAGAATACTAATCACAATACTGATAATGATAATAATAAAAATAATGATAACTACTATAGTGGCAAATATAATAATGATAATATGAGTAATAATGATAATAATAAGAATAATAACAACAATAATAATAATAATAGTAATAATAATAATTGTGATAATAATAATGATGATAAAAAATAACATTAATGATAAGAATGATAAGAATACAAAAAAAAGATAATGATCGTGATAAATATAATAATGAACAATAGTATTAATAATGGTAATGATATCAATAATAATGATAATATTGATTATATTAATTAATGTTACGAAAATTATAATAATGATTGTCACAATAATAATGATGATTCTGATAATAACAATAATGATAGTAATGATAATCACAATGATAATGATAATTATGGTTACACAGACTGTTATGATATTAATAATCATGATAACAGTAACTGTAATAATGATGATAATAATAATGTAATAAACATACTAATGATAACAACGATAATAATAATCATTATTATGATAATATTGATAATCCCAATAACAGTAACAATACTGTCACTACTAGTACTACTGCTGCTACTACTACTGATAATAATAATGATAATAAAAACATAATAATAATGATAATAAACATGGTTATGATGATGATGATGATTACAATGATAATTATAATAATAATGATGTTAATAATGATAATGATTATAATAACATAAATAATGATAATTATAATAATAAAACATAATAATAATAATAATAATAATAATAATAATAATAATAATAATAATAATAATAGCAGTAATAATGATAATAATAGTGATAATAATAATGAATGATGATAATCATGACATAAATAATAATAATGACATAAATAATGATAATGACATAAATAATAATAGTGCTAATAATAAAAATGAAAATATTAATAGCAATATTGATAATTATAATAATAATAATAATAATAATAATAATAATAATAATAATAATAATAACAGCAATAATGATAATAATAATAATAATAGTAATAATGATAATAATAACAACAACAATAATAATAATAATAATAATGGTAATGACAATAAAGTTGACAATGATGATGATTATGTTACTACACAACAACAACAACAACAATAATAATAACAATAACAGTAATAATAACAATAATAATAATTATAATGATGGTAATAAAAAATGATAATAATAATGATATTAACAAAAATGATAATAGCAATAACAGTAATATTCATTATCATTATAATTATTATTATTGTTATTATCATTACCGCTTTGCTTAGTATTTTTATTATCATAATAGTAATACAAATAATAGTAACGATACTAATCATACTTCTACTACTACTACTGTTAACAATAATAATAGGAATAATAATAATAATAATAATAATAATAATAATAATAATAATAATAATACGACTAATAATATTAGTACTAATAAAAACAACAAACAACAACATCAAAACAATAATGATAATAATAATAAAAAAAAATAATAATAATAATAACAATAATGATAATAATAATACTAATACTAATACTACTACTAATAATAGCAATAACATTATAAAAAAGTAATAATAACAGTCATGACAAAGGGAACAAGAGCGAAAGAATGATAAAAAGCGAAGGCCACCTATCCGGGCCTCGCGCACCGCCTCACCTGTTTGCCGTTGGGGTCGAAGTACCTGTAGGAACCGACGACAGTGCCCGTGGGCTGACGGACCTCCACCTTCGCGATGCCGTCCCCTGTGTTGTAGCCGTAGTTGTAGGGTCCTCCCGCCCTCGCCACGGCATACGCCCCTCGCTCTTGGGGCGCCGCCGCATACACCACTCCCCCAGAACCTACTCGGTTCAGCTGACCAGCCGCCGTTGTTCGCCCTAGCACGTTGCACAGGGCGGTTAGTAAGAAGACCTGGTGGAGGGAGAGTACGGTAGAGTAATGATAATAATGATAATATTTTTGGGTGTAGGAAAACAGGGGAAAGCGGTGAGAAAATGTGTTTTTTTGTGCTGGTAATTATGGCGATCAATAATGTTTACTTAATTATTTAAAGATGTGAAAGGAATATGTCCATGTCAGTGGTTGACTTTTTTTACTACCACGCCCCCTTTAGGACTTTGTCCTTCCCTCCCCCCGCCTTGTATCTACGCATAAAATTCCTTCCCAGATTGAAGCACCTGTGTATATGTTCATAGTCGTCTTATTGAGTATGAATTAGTCACATTATCAATAATCTAATTACTTGGCCATGCTCATTCAGAGCGTTATAGATATAATTAATGATCGTGACCCCCTTGGAAATTGCTGATACACCCCTAGGGAACACGCTCCCAGGTTAAAAACAACTGGTCCAAGGCTTTCTTAACATTATATTTACAAGATGATGTCTTAGGCTTGAAAATGATTTTTGATGCCTGGCGGTAACATCGATTTAAAGTGCGAAGCCAAATGGTATTTTATACCTCATCTCGAGAGTAAATCGGTAATCAGAACTTGCTGTTCTAGTAATCTAAGGTAATTACTGGCGTTTAGAAATGACTGATATTTCAATAGTATACTGCATACGCGTTGTTAAGCATTTCATTTTAGAGCCTTTGAACTCATATCCTCTTTAAGGATATGAGTTTGACGGACTCGGCGTGTCGGTCGATTACTTGTCCGCCCACACCTCTTGCAACACACGTAGATTATCCTTAATTAAACCCAAACAGCACGAACAAGTGACACCCAGGCGGATGCGAACCAGTCGCGTCGCGCAGGGAACCATCTGCGGCCGATAAGCTCTCCATGGCTGATGGCTGCTGCCCGGAGACATCATGAATATTCCCCGCCGACGCCTTCTGCCCGAGCCGTTGCCTTCGAGCCCCAAGGTCGCAAGGCCTCTGTAAACATCGTGGCAAATGGCGAATGTGATTCCTGCTGCGGGTTGCCATAAGAGCTAATTGCCATAAGGGGCAGCCTAAGGAGGACGCTACATGGCATATCCACGACGAAAAGTGCGTGGGCATTTATAGGCAGGGCAAGGCAGGGCGGCGGCCGGATCCTATCCCAAGGCCGGACCGTCGTCGCCGTTCATACATACCCATCTGCTACCCTTCAATACCCTTCGACCTTCTACTACAACCATAGCCATGCAAACACCGTCCCTATTCCTAGCGACCCTTACACCTCGACCTCGTGTCCTTCCTTCGATCCCTTTCCCAAAGCGAAAAAGGACAGCGCAGAGGTCAGAATCGGGGCACGAGGAACACCCATTACCCTCAGAAACCAGACCGAGAAATCCTCCCCGATCTCCTTATATAGACAACCACGACTCCGCCCTCACTGGTTCACTGCGTCACCAGGTGCTCTCGGGGAGGATAGTCTCAGGATCAGAGTGTTTTGTCGTTTGTTACAGAATGCCGGCAGGGCTGTAAACACACGCCATGCTCAGTTGCTTGTTGTCTGTATTAACGGTTTAGTCTCAACTTGAATTAAATAAAGAACAAGCAACCATATTTTGGGAGACATGATGGAGAAGCTAATGGTTAGTGTGGGCGGCTGTAGGTGTGTGTGTGTGTGTGTGTGTGTGTGTGTGTGTGTGTGTGTGTGTGTGTGTGTGTGTGTTTTCCTTTTCTCACTAGTCACTCCAAGTTTATGTGTATCTGGCTTGTGTGCGCGATGCAATACCTTTACAAGAGTTGTTATTTGCATATGTGTCAATGGCCGAGTGCATGTGTGTGTGTGTGTGTGTGTGTGTGTGTGTGTGTGTGTGTGTGTGTGTGTGTGTGTGTGTGTGTGTGTGTGTGTGTGCGCGCGCGCACACATGTAGGCACGTATGCGCGTGTGTGTGTTTGTGTGTGTATGTGCGCACATACATGTAGGCACGTATGCGCGTGTGTGTGTTTGTGTGTGTGTGTGTTTACGAACGTGCACAAGTACCTGCGTAAATACATATATATATATATATATATATATATATATATATATATATATATACACACACACCTTTATCTACAGTCTTCCCATTGCTGTTTATGCATACGCCTGTCCATCGTTGCACACAAACACATCGCTGAGGGTTATGGTGGCCCTCCTTGTTTGGGGGATCGATATCAAGGTCATGGCATTTCTAGCTCACAACACGTATATATATATATATATATATATATATATATATATACCTTAGCAGTCAGTGTATTATTAGTGTAAAAGATCACCAATGTTGTCATTTGTCGTTTAGCGTCTGGTATTACACATATTTTTTTTTTTCTTTTCTTTTTTTGAGGGAGAGCGTGGGTTTGATGATTTCAAATAACAAAATTTAAAAAAAAAAAGAACCTTTTCGTGATATATCTAATAGACAACACACTATTATGATAAAAGAATATACGAAATATAAATGATTAACTTCATTAAGTCTTAAGCGTCTATTTACGACTACGCAAAAGCCTCAGACAACGACATATACGCGATGGGAAAAAATATACACAACACAAAACCTTCACATAAACAATTACAAAAAATCTTCTAAAAATAACAAACGAATCATAAAATCCAAACAATAACCAATCCTTTATCGACTCGAAATAATCACGCCCACACACAAAAGATAAAGGCAATTAGGACCCTAGATTATACAAGCGATGCACTTACCCGAGCGTTCATGGCGGTGGCGGGAGGCGGAGTGTGGCGAGAGAGAAGGATCTTGGCTGCCTTATAACACACTCCCACGCACCCACGGTTCTCGACCCTCGCCCTTCACGTACAGACTTCGCAAATACGATAAGGTCCTTCGACGTCTACTTGTGGCACGAATACTGTTTTGTTTTTTTTGGAATGAGTTAGTTTTGAGTTTTCATATGACTGGCTTTTGTTTGTGTGTTCATTTTTGGTTTTGGTTTTGGTGTCCCTGTTTGTTTAGATTCATCTTGTGAGAAGTTGAATATGTGGGAAAATACAACGACAATAGCTAGTATCAGTAGTAGGAAATATTATTTATCAACATACCTATGTAGCAGTGCAGACAGCCTCCCTCCCACACACACTTAATACTAGTACATCTGCTACTGAGGTTTTACGTGTACAAGAAATTTCAAACGTAACCATAGAGTATTGCATGGTATCCTTTACATATTAGGTGTAGTTTTATGCATGATTCATACAGCAGATTTATCGCATCTACGAGTGATGAGAAGTAGATTTGTACTCTGGCGGTAGAAGGCATCCCCTGTGTCCGTTTTTTTGGACTGATTCTAATTTTATCATTGCTATAGTAGGAGTGCTACTGCTTTTGTTTTTAGTTATCAGAACACAAAACTGGATGCAGTATTTTTATTTACATATTACGCATACCACATTGTGCATTATTTGAACACATATAGACGGTAAATATTCTGCTGCATTTTTTAGCATAATGCAGCAAATTCTCGGTATACACACTACACCATGATCACCTATGGTTCGCTGCCAACTTTTAGTCTATTTTAGGATACGTCTTTCTTGATTATTTTTGTGTAAAGATAATAAAAAAAAACATAACGTAAGGAACCTGTAGACTTCACATACACACACAAGCACATAAACATAATATATTTATTTATTGTCTCATGTTTGAAATTATATCAATTTTTTATTTTCCTTTTTGGTGTTATTAAAATGCATTATACATTTTGTTAACAATAATTTTGTACGTTTCTGATTTATCTCATGTGACTGGTCCCTCTGTTTAGTATATTTTTTGCATTTATTTTTGGTTTTATATTTCCTGCTTTGCATATACATTCGCAAATATTCGCAAGAGAGCCACTTTGGTAGGCTACATTCACAATGAGAACCAAATCATATGAAATATCCTACATAACTTTACACAATTATATTATGAGACTTCCCTCCCTCCTTTCTTTTTTTTTCCTCGATTTTAGGGTTTCCTTAATAATCATTTTCATGAAGAGAGTGTCGAGAACTAGGTTGTCAAGAGACGCAAGATGAATCCCATTGTGAATCTGTAAATGCGTCTGTATGTATAGAATTTCGTTCGTAGTTTATACGATTTTACAGTTTCATTGTGTCTTTTACAATTCCCCTTTCGCTCTCTCTCTCTCTCTCTCTCTCTCTCTCTCTCTCTCTCTCTCTCTCTCTCTCTCTCTCTCTCTCTCTCTCTCTCTCTCTCTGGATATATATGTGTGTGGGTACATATATATAAATATATATATATATATACATATGTGTGTGGGTGTATGTATATGTATATGTAGATATTATTATATTTTAGGTATATACTTACACACACACGAGCACACACACACACACACACACACACACACACACACACACACACACACATATATATATATATATATATATATATATATATATATATATATATATATGCAATATGTATATATATATTATATATGCAGTATAATATATATCCATACCAATGTATCTATCTATGTATCTATTCAACTACCTATTTAAATATATATATATATATATATATATATATGCATATATTTATATATATATATATACATATATATACATATATAAATACACACGCACACAGACACACACACACAGACACACACACACACACACACACACACACACACACACACACACACACACACACACACATATATATATATATATATATATATATATATATATATTTATATATGCATATATATATATAGTACACTATCTATCTATCTACATATATATATATACATACATAGTTGTGTATGTATAATATGTATATGAAATATAGTATATGTATATATACATACATACATAGATACTTACATATATATATATATATATCATATTTCATATATATATAATACAAACACACACACACACACATAAATATATATATACATACATATATATGTATGTATATATATTATATATATATATTGTATATATTATATATATTATATATATATATATTATATATATTATATATATACTTATATATTTATGTAGATATATTTTATATTTTACAATATGTGTATATATACTGTCATATTATATATATGTATTATTATATTATCTGTTATTTCATATTAACATATACATATGTACATATACATATGTATATGTATGTATATGTCTTTAGGTCGTTTATTTGATGGTAGCAGTCTTACAGCTCAAAGTTACAATGAGACATGTCTAAGATACTTTCATATCGTACTGTAAGAAGCCACAATAAATTATTAGATTAACAGTAAATCAAAACAAATTTTATTTACAAAGGAAAAAAGACAACACCTAAACCCATTTCTTATTAATGAGGTTAACTGTAGTTGGTACAGGGCTGTTCTTATGTCTGTCAATTCGAGGCCTAATTAGCACCAGCTTGTGAATGCGAACAGCGCGGCAAAGTGCATCACCTTTAAGAAGGACAGCAGGTCTATCTTGGTGTCCTGGGGCATCTCGCATGTAGGGGGCAGAAAGGAGGACGTGGCACCCTGTAGGCGAACTGCCTGGCGGCGCTCAGTGTGGAATTCTGCGAGCCAAGCCACAAGACATTGCCGGAGTCCCATTGCGGATGCTTTCTTGATGACTACGGTGTGGTCGACGAGGTCTTGCTGAGATCAGTGAGACTGGTGACGAAGCAGGTATTTGTGTTCTTTTAAATTTGTGTAAATGTAGTCCAGGAGGCTTATGAGGTAGTGAGAAGTGGAAGTGGATCTTACGCTTCCACACTGTTGTCGATCGAAGCTGGGGTGGAGGTCGGCGTAGGCCTACCCTCACACGAAACTCGTACAAGACGGCAGGGCATGGGGGTGATGGACACGGGGCGGGTCTCGTCAAGGGTGCCGGGGGAGGGCATCTTGGGCACAGCTGTCACGTAGGAAGTTTTCCAATCTGGTGGAGTCTTTGCTTGTTGCGAGGAAGCATTGAAGAAGGAGGTAAGTGGCTTGGAAAGCTCAGGGACGAACTCCTTCAGAAGAGGCATAAGGATGTCATTGGCCTTTTGGCGGACTTCATACTCTTCATCTACCGGAGCAGGAGGTCGCATGAGGAGACAGGCGGGGAGCTGGATGGTATCGAAGCTGAGGAGGCGTTGGCAGACTGCGGCGAATAGTTTGTTTACATCGTTCGCCGCGTCTTGGCCGGCCAGGTGTTTGATGCAAGGTAACGTGCGCGTGCCCTTTTCAGCCCGCAAAGTTCTTTTATATTGTCGTACTATTTTGCTTTGGTTAGTTAGATTCAGATGCTGGAGTTTACTCTAGTATAAATGAGCTTTTACTGAATCAATTTACCTTATTACATTGTTGGGTAAGGACTTTTAAAGAGTGGTGTTACCGGTGCGATGCGCATGACCTCGTTGATATATCAACTTTTTTGAGCATGTCGGATAATTTAGAGCTTTGGTATCTCACTTTCAGAGGATCAGGGAGTATGGGTGAGGTGGTGGAGTAGTAGAGCTTTGGTGGATACCACGGGTGGATGGTAGAGAACAAAACAGTAACGATGCTGTATATTATATATATATATATATATATGTACATATATATATCTATATATTTGTATATATGTGTGTGTGTGTGTGTATATATATATATATATATGTGTGTGTGTGTGTGTGTGTGTGTGTATGTGTGTGTGTGTGTGTGTGTGTGTGTGTGTGTGTGTGTGTGTGTGTGTACATGTGTATATATATGTATATATAGGTATATATATATATATATATATATATATGTATGTTTATGTTTATATATATGTATATATTTGTGTGTTTATTATTATTAGTTATTACTATTATTATTATTATTATTATTATTATTATTATTATTATTATTTTTATTTTTATCAATACTATTACCATTATCATTATCATCTGAACTCATTACATTAGGTCACGCATTTAGTGTCTGATAAAGCAATAGGTAAAGTAACGATAATCATAATAACAGTAGATGTAACCATGATCATTCAAACATTTGTGATTGTGTTAGTGATGGCAATTATAACAGACGTGAGATTAATAATAAAATATGTGCACATTTTTCTCCCTAATATACCTATTCAAAATGTATGAATAAGGTATTAATCCCGTGTATAGAATACCTAAGTCTTACAATTTCATAAAAAAATAGCTTACATTTACTCATCTACTACTGTTTCTGAATGTGTGTAGGTCGTCATAGTCAATCTGGACAGGATGTTGGGTCGCAGCCAAAAAAGATTCAGAACCTTTGTCCTGAAGCATCAAAGGAGGAATGAAAAATGAAGCAGA
Organism: Penaeus chinensis; assembly: GCF_019202785.1. NCBI lineage: Eukaryota > Metazoa > Arthropoda > Malacostraca > Decapoda > Penaeidae > Penaeus > Penaeus chinensis. The sequence goes on along the minus strand of NC_061851.1, from coordinate 37,483,772 downwards.
GAGAACGTTCATGTTTTATATCATCTGCATTTTTTTCAGGCGTAAGAAATTCGTCATGCAAATGGACACACACACACACATATATGTGTGTATATATGCATATGTATGTATATACATATATATGTAGGTATATTACTTTCATTATGATTATGATTATTATAATCATTATTATATTACTATTATCATTATTATTATTATTATTATTATTACCATTATTATAATTATTATCATTATTATTATCATTATTATTATTATCTTATTCATTATTATTATTGTCATTATTGTTATTATTATTATTATTATTATTACTATTTTTATTATCAGTAGCAGCATTGTTATGATGATCATCATCATCATCATCATCATCATCATCATCATCATCATCATTTTGATCACTATCATTATCATTATCATTATTATTTTATTCATTATTATTGTAATTATTATTATTATCAATATTATTATTATTATTGTTGTTGTTATCATTAATATTATAATCATCATCATCATCATTATTTTGATCACTATCATTATTTTTTATATTATTGTTTTTGTTATTATTTTTAACAATGTGTACATCATCATCATCATTATCATTATCACTTTTATTATAATCATTATTATCATTATTCTCATAATTATCACTGTCATCATCATTGATGTTATCATAATTATTAGCAAGGAGCAAATCTAGATTTTAAGGGAACAATCGTAAGGTAACCCTTTCTGCACCCGAGAGCAATTTTCGGGGAAGTCCCAAGGAATCTTCAATTGAGTCTTGAGGAGGAGGAGGAGGAGCCAGGTCTTGGGTGGGTGGGTGGTGGTGGTGGTGGGGGGGGGTAGCCGAGTCCTAAGGGAGGGGTGGGTGTCTTTACAACCATTCGCTCCTAAATGACGGCCTTGACTGATGGATACGATGATGTGATGATAACATTGATGATGATAGAAAGAGGAATGATGGTGATGTGATGATAATGACGATGCTAGTAAGAATAATGATTTGTAATGATAATAATGATGATGGGAAAAATAGTGTTAATGATAATGATAAGACTGAGATTTACAATGTTAAAGAAATAACTGTAACAAGCATATTTCTCGTGTTACAATTACAGTTGCTTTTATTTATTTCACAATAATCTTTATCATTATTCATGATAACGACAATAATGAGTAAGACAATAAAGTATTATACTAGCATTAATATTTATGAGAATAATGACTGTAATATTAAATTTGTTAATAATAACGATAATGATTGTAACAATACTGATAGTAATGATACCGCTAATAAAGACAATGATAACGGTAGCAATCATAACTAATGTCAGTATTGTCATCATTATCACTATCATTATTTTCACCATAACAATAACCATTGATATTATTCAACTAAATCATCGTTATCATTATTATCTTCATCATTAATAATTTTAGTATTGCCATCACTACCAATATCACTACAACTAATACCATCATTATCATATAAACACTTTGTAATACATCTTCATCCTTATTATTTGTGACGCCCTGGTGGTGAAATACGGAGTATGTACCCGTAGAGTTTCCACCGAGGTTAGGCTAGTAACTCCCTACCATGTTTATTAATAATATGTATCTGATTCTCTGTCTATTAACCTTATGGGATAATGATTACCATTGCGATTATTACTGTTATCATTGTAGCTATTCATTAACACTACCTTACTACATTCGTTATTATCAGTATCATGATTATCATTATCGTTATTATTATCATTATCATTATTATTGTTGCTGTAGTTGTTGTTATTGTCATTATTTGTATTATTAATATCAACCATTATTCGTATCATTACTATCATAATCATCCTTATTCCTTTCTATTATCATTGTTATTATCATAATCATTACTAATAATAGTAGTAGCATCATACTGATTATCATTAAAATTATTATAATAATAAACATCAATATTATTACTATTATTATTATCATTATCATTCGTAGTAGTAGTATAATTATTAATAGTAGTTGTAACAGAATAATTAGTAGTAGTAGTATAGTTATTAGCACTACTATTATTATTACCATTATTACTACTACTACTACTGTGATAATGATAATAATAATAATAATGTCATAATAATTATTGTAATCATAATAACATAAATAAGACTGTTACAACGTATTCGGAAGCTCATCGCCATGTACTTCCTGCATAAAGGATTAGAGCAGAAGGAAAGCCACAGGTACTTCTAGCGGTGATAATGATGGACAATTGTGGCCGCTGGATGATGCTCGTGTGGTGACTGCGGTATTATTAGTCAAAATGAGTGTCGCTTGTTACAAGTATGTACCGTACTGAGGACATGGCGCGGATTTTTTTTTTTTTTTTTTTGATGTGTGTGTGTGTGTGTGTGTGTGTGTGTGTGTGTGAATGTGAGAGAGAGAGATATTACATGAATCTGTGATATGAAATAAGTGAAATTAAAAAAACGTTTTTTGTTCAGCAACGGATTTTACTTGCTGGTATCTTACGCATCGACCAACAAAAAAAATAATAAAACAGGATAATTCATGGAAGACGGTATGGATTTGAATAGTTCTCCCTGGGAAATTATTGGATTATAAATCTGGCTTGTATATTATCTAGCGCTGTTTCCTGTTATTGATAACAATCATTCTATTATATTCAATATAATTTACCAATGTAAAAAATGTTTTTTATATTGTTTCAGTGGAGAGTAGTGATGATCTTTTAAGAATCCCGAATGCATGTTAATCGTGTTTAAAATATATTCCTTATATATATATATATATATATATATATATATATATATATATATATATGTATTTTTTTTTTTTTTTTTTTTTATCTCTAATCCCTACTAATCATATGCAATATATATGCTTTATGTACATATTTACTCTTTTAAAAATCCCGTATTCCAAGCCGTCATATGTTACATATTTATGATTAATAAGAAATGTCCACTATATAACCAAAAAAATAATACAACATGTAAGTAACCGTATTTCTTTTTCACATGCCCTCGAACGTTCTTGATAAGCCTGAACTAACACTGTCATACAAGAATTCTTGAAGACCCAAAATAACCCACAGCATTCAGGCACACAAACGCAGAATATTAAATATATATATGCGATGGAGCTCACGGTTAATGGCAGAGTAAATGCGAACGTGTAAACGCACAAATACATCTGTTTGTACATATGCATGTGTGTGTTTATGTAAGTTTGTATGTATTTTTATACAACATACACATACGCACATGTGTATATATAATATATATATAGATATACATATACGTGTGTGTGTATATTTTATATTATATATGTGTGTGTGTTTTATATATATATGTGTATGTATATATATTAAACTATATATATATGTGTGTGTGTGTGTATTATGATATATATAGATGTGTGTGTGTGTGTGTATACATGTATATACATATATATATATATATATATATGTGTGTGTGTGTGTGTGTGTGTGTGTGTATATAAATGAATAGATATATATATAAAATATAAATGTGTATATATATAATGTATATATATATATATATATAGATATACATATACGTGTGTGTATATATTATATTATATATATGTGTGTGTGTGTATTATATATATGTGTGTATGTATATGTATTAAATTATATATATATGTGTGTATTATATTATATATATATATATATATATATATATATATATATATGTGTGTGTATACATATATATACATATACATATATGTGTGTATATATATAAATGAATAGATATATATGAAATATAAATAATATATAGATATATAGACAGATACGCATATATCATACATATATCCTATTTATACAAATATATATAACATATATAATATATACACATATATCGCCTTCTTGATTTGTCACACAAACTCACTGATAGCCGTGAGTACTTTATTGTATTTAGTATCTAAGTCGTAATATGGATAATATGTATTAACTACTGATATATGAATAACGCAGATGAAGATACAAATACAAATCAGGAAATAATGTTAAAAAAAAATCACATACATCTTACAAGGTCGTGATAACTATAAAATGCAGACAATGTTGTTTTCAAAATTTCATTGGCACCGATCTTGGTAAACAGAATAATTCATAAAATATTGAAATCCTGAGTGCTTGCTCCTTTAATGAAAGAAAAGATACACAATATATTCCATTACATGATATATCCCTTTCTGTTAATCTTCGCCCCTAACGCAGTGTGAGGGGGGCAGCCCCGCCCTTCCGTGACGTCACCACGATGGGACTACTTAAGGGCCGTCCGTCCTGGTCTCGGCACCACAAGTCTTTGTACACCGTCTGTACACCGCCAACCACCATCACCGCCATGAAGTCCGTAAGTAAACCTACTCGTGTTTTTGCTATTCGAGCACCCAGGGAACACGAATCCAAAGCCAAATCTAGCTGACGATAGACTTGACCAAAGCACACAGGGGGACGTCCCCTCTCCTTCGTGTCTCACAGTGCCTTCTCCTGCAGATGCTGATCCTGTCCGCCCTGGTCGCTTGTGCCGCCGCCTCCCTGGTGGTGCCAGGCCCCATTGCAGTGCGTGCCCCCTCCCACGACTCTGCCATCATCCAGAGCCACCGTCTGGGCGGCAACTTCGCCTACTCCACCCACGAGGCTCACGCCTACGCCGTGCAGACACCCGTCATCGGCCAGCGCACCGTGCCCGTCGGCGTCTCCTACCACCACGGCGTCCCCGTCGTCAAGACCTCCACTGACTACATCACCCACAAGATCCCCCAGGTCGCATACACCTACCCACAGGTCGCCGTGCAGGCTGCCGTACCCCAGGTCGCCGTGCAGGCTGCCGTGCCCCAGGTAGCCACCTATGCCGCTGGTCTGCCCTTTGCCGGTACCTACGCTGCTGGTCTGCCTTTTGCCGGCACCTACGGCGCTGTGCCCTACCCCTACGCCGCCGTCGTCGCCGCCAAGCCCGCTGAGCCCGCCGCTGAGGAGGCCTAAGATGAACCTGTGACTGGATCCTGCAGGACGCTTCCCGTCCCCCTTGTCTCCTCCTTCTTCCTTCGACGGCCGATCCTGGCGTGGCCGCCCGGCGCAGCGACAGAGCCTTCGGGTTGGTCGCTGCGCCTTGTATAGCTACGGTGTACAGACTTGTGTCATAGTGTTAATAAAACAATCTAAAGTTATTCCTGCAATGTATCAGTAACTCCTAAGAAAGAAAACAACTAGAATAGATAGAACATATATATACACATTTGTGTATATATGAATTAAAATGTAAATACAAGCATAATTTTATATATATAGTGTGTGTGTATGTTTGTGTGTGCATGCACAGACGTGTATATATATTTACAAACGCATACACACATATCTATGCATGCACACACAAACACACACCTACGCACACACAAACATACATAAATACACTTATATTTATAATTGTGTATACGTATACATATACATATGTGTGTGTGCATGTCTATTATATATATATATATATTTATATATATATATACAAACATATATTTATATTCGTATTTGTGTATTTAAATATATATATGTATGCATGTCTGTATACACACAAAGCACGCATATATATAAACTATATATGTATATATATTTACATGTATAACATATATATGCTATACATGTATGTATGCATATATATTTGTATATATATGATATACATAATATATATAATATATATTTATTTATTTACATACATATCTATATAAATTTATATATATTTACTATTATGTTATATCTTTGAATATATATACACATGTGTGTATATATGTATGCACACACACACACACACATATATGTGTATATATATGTATATGTGTGTGGGTGTGTGCATATATATATATACATAACTGCCGCGATAGTCCAGTCGTTAGAGCACTGGACTCTGACCCTCGTGGTCCCGAGTTCAATTCCCCGTGCACCGACTGCTAACGGTGAGAAAACGACATATCGGCTTGAGAAGTCAAACGCAAGTGTCGTAGAGGAAATCAAGTGCTTTCATGCCGAACCGCGGTTGATTAGGAAGGGCATCCAATTAGGCAAGGGTGACTGCCATATAACTTCCCAATAGTGAATTGAGAAAAGGCTATGTCCTGCAGTGGAATGAATGTCTATATTTCTATTTATATATATGTGTGTGTGTGTGTGTGTGTGTGTGTGTACATGTATGTGTCCATATATATATATAGAGAGAGAGAGAGAGAGTGAGAGAGAGGGGGAGATTGTGTGTGTGTGTGTACACATATATACATACATATAACAATATCATATATATGTATATATATATGCAGAAATAAGTTTAATTGAAAAGGAGACAACAGTTTCGAAAGCCTCCTGTATTTCATCTTCATGTCTGAAGATCAAACCCCGTAGGATTTCGAAAACATACACATATATTTGCACATTTATATGTTTACATACATTTATAAATATCTGTCTATCTAATTTTCTATGTGTGTGTTTATATATATATACATATATATATATACATACACACACATACACACACACACACATATATATATATATATATATATATATATATATATATATATAAAGAGAGAAACAGAGATAATAAATCTCATCTGCCCTAAATGATAAAAATCACCGATACAGCACAAGTCACAAACAAGAAACTAAACTAAAGCGTAACATACAAGACAAAGTATCCATATAAGACAAAGTTACGACGCTGTTAAAAGTCCCATTGGGGTTGCTGACTCTCACGGCCAGCGCCAAAAACCTCGTTCCAACGATTCCTCTTATAGTGACCAGGAGCATCGTCTGCAGCTAAGGTGAAGGTGAGGGCCCTGCATGGAGCGTAAGATCCAAAGCGACCCTCTTTGGATTTCATGACCAGGTAGTTGTATAATTTTTTTGTTTTATGTATTTATTTTAAGATACTCTTTTTCTATATTTTAAGATATTTTTTACTGGTATCCTTTAATTATATTTTAGTAGAATGGGGTTAGTACGAATAAGTAATGACTTGGGTTTTTTTTATTTTAATGAACAGTAAAACAGTAAGAAAACGGAAGAAAAGCAAAGCAGAGGAACGGGAAATAAACATCTAACACAAATAAATCAAGGAAGAAAATCCAATCAAATTATAACATGCGCGAATAATAATAAGATAAAAGAAAAAGAGAGAAAAAATGGACCGAAAAAAACGAAAAAAGATTGACCTCGACACACCCATGGAAGTCTCCTCTTGCCAAAGGCTAGAATTCCTACCCTGGGATTACCCTTCTTCGTTAACAGGGAAGACCGGTGTAAATAATATCTCTATGTCGTTATGGAACCGCCGCAAGAACGTTAAACAAAAACAGACGCTTATATCAGTATCTCTTTTTACATATGCAGTATATTCGTATGTATGTAAATATCTATAATTGTTCAAAATGTTTGCTTAAAAACACGCACTGACTCACATACATATAAACAAACATGCAAATGTGTGTATGTGTAGAGAGAGATGGATAGATAGATAGATAAATAGATATATGTATGTGTGTCTGTGTGTATGCGTGTCCGTGTGTTGTAAATCAATGCATAGTCCATTCCACATTTGCAAATATATATTTATATATATATATATATATATATATTGCACTACATGATAGTGTGGCAAATCAAAGCTTCTATTTTGGTTACCATATACCAGTTTTTGGATGAACAACATAACTTTTTCAAAAAAAATCTTCCGGACAGTACTAAAGTTCCTTCAAGGATTGCTTTTTTTTTTCTTCTTCTTTTTTTTATGAAATATGCTTTTCTTATTTTTGTTCGGAAGGCTAATGCCAGGCGAGGTCGGTTCCTTATTATTCTTCAACTACTAGGCAGTCAGATAGACACTTATGCCTGTTGGTGCATGAGTGTTTGCCTCAGTCTGCATGTATGTATATGAAATGGATTGATATGTATGCATGTTTTACTTTACGTAGTTTTGTTGATGTTTCCCTTGGTGCTAGTAACATCATGAAAGCAAAATATAAGAGGTTTGAATGGAAATGTAGACGAAAATTAAATTGTTTTTATTAAACAATTTTCATTTTAAATTAACATTATAACACAAGTTTGTACACCGTAGCTATACAAGGCGCAGCGACCAACCCGGAGGCTCTGTCGCTGCGCCGGGCGGCCACGCCAGGATCGGCCGTCGAAGGAAGGAGGAGACAAAGGGGACGGGAAGCGTCCTGCAGGATCCAGTCACAGGTTCATCTTAGGCCTCCTCAGCGGCGGGCTCAGCGGGCTTGGCGGCGACGACGGCGGCGTAGGGGTAGGGCACAGCGCCGTAGGTGCCGGCAAAAGGCAGACCAGCAGCGTAGGTACCGGCAAAGGGCAGACCAGCGGCATAGGTGGCTACCTGGGGCACCGCAGCCTGCACGGCGACCTGGGGTACGGCAGCCTGCACGGTGACCTGTGGGTAGGTATAGGCGACCTGGGGGATCTTGTGGGTGATGTAGTCAGTGGAGGTCTTGACGACGGGGACGCCGTGGTGGTAGGAGACGCCGACGGGCACGGTGCGCTGGCCAATGACGGGTGTCTGCACGGCGTAGGCGTGAGCCTCGTGGGTGGAGTAGGCGAAGTTGCCGCCCAGACGGTGGCTCTGGATGATGGCAGAGTCGTGGGAGGGGGCACGCACTGCAATGGGGCCTGGCACCACCAGTGAGGCGGCGGCACAAGCGACCAGGGCGGACAGGATCAGCATCTGCAGGAGAAGGCACTGTGAGACACGAAGGAGAGGGGACGTCCCCCTGTGTGCTTTGGTCAAGTCTATCGTCAGCTGGATTTGGCTTTGGATTCATGTTCCCTGGGTGCTTGAAGAGCAAAAACTCGAGCAGGTTTACTTACGGACTTCATGGCGGTGATGGTGGTTGGCGGTGTACAGACGGTGTACAAAGACTTGTGGTGCCGAGTCGAGGACGGACGGGCCTTAAGTAGTCCCATCGTAGTGACGTCACGGAAGGGCGGGGCTGCCTCACTCTTGCGATGGGGGAAGTGAGGATGGGCACAGAAGGGGGAGGGGTGTCTTGTAGTGTGTGTGGAGGGTGGCAGGAGGGTGGGCACATGGGTTTAAATTTTTTTCCATGTTTCAGGTACCTTGTTACTAAGCATGGCGACAGGCACGCAGAGTAGTGAGTCGGTACTTTGTTAATTAGTATCAAATTTCCTCCTTATTTCAGCTCCGATTTTCTAATACAGAAATAAAATTGAATATCAATACCAAATGTGGAATAACACAAATATATATTAGAATTTTAAAAGTTGATAGTGTGAATTATCTATTTGTTTTGGTGATCACATTAAAAAATAAAAATCATTATTGCACTAAGGACTTAAATCTCTAAAGATCAAACTGAAATATCGACCATCGATATTTTTGAGGATGGTGTTCTTCAATTAATAAGGTTTTAGAAAGAAAGGGAGAGGAAGAAATCTAATTGACACTTACACACGTACAAACACACATATGCATATACTTATGTATACATGTAAGTGTTTTACATATAGATGCATGTATTTATATATAATTATAGGTACATACATACAAACATATATAAGAATATATTGTATATGTATATACATATAAATGTCCACACATACACATATATGTGCGTGTGCGTATATACATATACGATTATATATATATATATATATATATATATATATATATATATATCCATGTGTGTGTGCCATGTATGTGTGTATATGCATACATATATTTATATATATTTGTGTGTGTGTGTGTGTGTGTGTGTGTGTGTGTGTGTGTGTGTGTGTGCATGTACACACACATACATATATATATATATATATATATATATATATATATATATGTATGTATGCATGCAAGTGTTATAAACATGTATGTCTATGAGTGTCTGTGCCTGTAAATACACACAGCGTATTTGCAACAATGCATCAGCTTAGCATACGCATAACTCCTTCTTCCACCCTTCTCATTATGGAATTAGCAAAGACGTCTTAGTACAGTAACCATCGATACAACGAACGGGAAGTCAGTTCCCAGCGATAGCGAGCGTCGGGTGTGGTTGCCAGCTGACCAGGCAAGAGATTTCACTTTAGTCGTCACTGATTACTGAACCATCTCTCATCGCACCACGGAAAACCAGCGACGTGTTTGTGTGTAGTTACGTGTGTTTTAACATATGGGACTATTAGTTACGTGAAATAGGGCACCTACGAGGACACTGAAATAATGATGTGGGTGTATAAGTTATTACGTTATTTGTAAATACCCGTGGGCTCATCTCTCATCGCACTACGGAAAACAAGGGTTATGTGTGTGTGTAGCCATGTTTGTTTCGATATGTAGGCATATCAGGTACATGAAAATGGCATATGAAGATACTGAAATGAAGGTTTGGATGTACTAGCTACTAAATCCTAACGACCTAACCCATCCCCGTGGGTTTATGAATACCTGTGTTATGTTTGCTTGACTAGACACATTCACAGGAAACATCACCATCATAGCAGCTTAGACTATTCTTATTTTGGGTTTGTATTAACCAATATATTTCTAATTCATCTCGTTTACATTCATCATTCACCTAGTCATGTTATGGCATTGTTTTTTTCATACTTAAGTCAATACATTTTTAAAAATGAGAAAGAAAACTGTGCACAGCAGATACAGTAAAATATATACATTGAATGTATTATATAGTGATGATAACATTAACACAGCAAGGAAAACAACAACAGTATTGAGAATAAATCGAGCTTCGACTAATTATTTATTTTTTTATTGGTATGAATGGTATATAAGAATGAAATAATAACAAATAATGGAAGATCAAATCACAACAAAAACGATCATTTCACCGTTTTCATTTTCCATTTTTTTCGTATTTCTCAAACTTAACTTTCAGTCCTGGAACAAAAAAAAAAGTTAAACGAAAAAGAACAAGGATGATACATGCAGGGTCAGTGAGAAGAGGCCAGGTTGTAAAAAACATCCCACATTCACAATAAACATAGATAACTTCAAATAAATTGTCGCTATCCAACGGTCTGAAGAGCTCTGCTTAAAATCGAAAGTTTAGGCTTGGATAATAAAAAACACAATACTTATTTC
>NC_061851.1:37455116-37457616 GCF_019202785.1 Penaeus chinensis | reverse complement strand
TGTGTGTGTGTGTGTGTGTGAAATTCTTTTTTTTCTCTCTCTTTTTTCTTTTATTGCCTATGTGTCACACAGTTACTGTAGAATAGAACATCTGCCATTGAAAAAGAAATCGTCCCGTGGCCTGAGGAGGCCCGCCACGACCAGTTTCGGCGCGTCGGCTTCTGACCCAAAGGAAGCCGCTTTCGTCTTTCCCCGCGCACGCCCGGCTGACCGCCTCCGCCCCACGCAGGACTTTTATTACCCTCTCTTTTCAGCAGTTTAAGCACACACACACACACATATAAAGATAGATAGATAGATAGATAGATAGATAGATAGATAGATTGACAGATGGATAGATAGATAGATAGATAGATAGATAGATAGATATAGATATATACACATACACGTATCTATACATACATACATACATATATATATAATATATATAATATATATATGTGTATATGAATCTCTCTCTCTCTCTCTCTCTATATATATATATATATATATATATATATATATATATATATACATATATATACATATATATACATATATATACATATATATATATATATATATATATATATATATACTGAGTGTTCATATACACATGTGTGTTTATATATATATATATATATATATATATATATATATATATATATATTCAGAAAGAGAAAAAGACGCAGTTCAAACACATCACAATTTACAACCACTTCTCACCTTGAAACAAAGCTTGAAGCAAGAGCTATTTACAAAAAAATACCTTTATCTGAATCACACCGACGAACGCTCAATACCAAAGACAACACAACCATGTTCAATAGAGACAGAGATATGACATGACTTGACGTTCAATTGTAAGGACAGATCTTTAGGTATGCGTGTCCGCGGCAGTGTGCGTATAATCAAGGACCGTAGGTAAGGACAGTAACCTTGTGTGGGTTGATGCTGGTATCGTGGTTTGTAAGGGATATGGGGTGTGAACGGAGGAAGGATAATGGTAGAGGAAAGAAGGGGAGGAGAGGGAAAGGAGGAGAAACATAAGAGAAAGAGTGAGGAGAAAAGAGAGGGGCAAAGGGGGGAAGGGAGGCAGAGATGGAGGGAGGGAGAGACAGATAGAGAGAGAGGGAGAAGGGCAAAGAGAGAGAGAGAGAGTGAGAGGAAAAGAGAGGAAGAGAGAGAGAGAGAATCCTATCATATGCGTATCTAAAAATCTAACAGCACAAACTTCACCCAGTGGTGCTCGACATAGTATGCATTCTTATATCCAATACCAATTTATCTAGACTTGTATCTGTTTATCTCTCGTCAGGAAGTCAGAATAAAAATTCCTTTCTCACTGCCAAAAAAAGAAAAGAAAGAAAGAAAGAAAGAAAATGCGGAAATATCATCATTACGGTTTACGATAATTTTTATATTGGCCTTGAAGAGTTGGCTGAGTGTTTTGACCCTGAATTTACAGTAGTTTTGAAGATCCTTCCATTAGGACCCTCATTCTCCTGAAGATGAGAATGAGGGTCATGTACACAGTCGTGTGGATAACTATCTAATGTATAGTTAAAGTCTCCTGAGAAGTGTGTGAGTGTGGGGGGGGGGGGGGGAGTTGGACGAACGTTGCCAAGTGGAACAAAACGTGGTTTTAAGCCTTCCTGTTTCTGGACATCCCCACTAGAATCGGCTTTTTCTCTACCTCTTATTATTGAACCTATGTATGGTGTATGATATTGGTATAATGTTAGTAAAATCTAGCTTGTCGTGTTTGGGCGGTCTCTGTATGTTTATTATTTTGGTAAGTGAAATCGATGTGTATGCAATATATTTTTGGCTACTGCAGTTTGACCCCGTGGGGCAATGCCTGGCATAGTCTACAGTGTGAATCGTTTAAAACCTGTTTTTAGGACCTACCCCTCTATCAACAAAGAAAAGTTGAAATCAGCCATAAAACTATTCTCTTTAAATTTACCAAGCGCTTTCGCACAGAGTGTACATCTTAGCAATCATCAATAAACCGTTGCTATATAAATACATCTTTCTTATTTCTAGCACACTAACATTTTCTCTCCCTTCTTCGAAAAATGTGTTATCTATATAGAATCAATCAAACTGTAATTACATCCACCATTATTTAATTCGCATTGAGCCCCAGTGCAGAGAGATGGCAAGGCAGGGAAGGTGTGGAGGCAGACCCAGTGTCAGGCCCTCGCGAACACCGCAGTCAGAGCTCAGTCTCCTCAAGGTTAAGACATGGGCCGATCCTGGGTGAGTCGCGATCTGGTGTCACAGGAGGTGGTGGTGGTGTGTTGGGGGAAGCTGCACGTACGGTGGGGTGGGAAGGTGGGTTAAGAACAGCGCGCTGTGCTTTGGAGAACATTGATGAGATGTGGTAGGTCGTGGTGTGTAATACTTAATGATGTGTAAGGTAATTTTCCTTCCCTTCCAGTGTATCGTTTATGTCATGCCGTATCGTTCAAAGGAGGAAAAGTGTGCTATGCGGAGGGCACCGGGGAGAGGGTAA
>NC_061851.1:37437616-37450116 GCF_019202785.1 Penaeus chinensis | reverse complement strand
AAGTAAAACAACCGAAGGAACACAAATAAAGACGAAGAAGAAACAGCGACAACCTGCAACATCGGCAACACAAACACCGGTAAATGTCCTTGAAAAAAGGGCCAGGGACAAGTCACCGTGAAAACAAACGACCGAAGTGAAAAGGGGGGTAGGGGGCGAAGAAGGGCGAGTTAGCGATGGAGGGTCTTGTGTGTTTATGGCGGGGGGGGGGGGGTAGGGTGTGTGTGTGAAACGAGAGGGAGGGTGTAGTGTGTGTGTGTGTGTGTAGGAGAGGGGTTGTGTATGTAGGGAGGGAGTGTGTGTAGGGGAGTTGGGCTTGCGTTGCGTGTATGTGTAGGGGGGATGCTGTGTGTGTGTGAAAGGGGGGTTGTGTTGTGTGTGTGTGTGTGTGGGAGGGGGGGCGGCGTTGTGCGTGTTTGTAGGGGGGATGTTTTGTATGTGTGTGTGAAGGGGGGGGGGGGGGTTGTGTCTGTGAGAGAAATGGGGTAGGAGGGATCAGTGAGGGAAAGACGGTAGAAGAGAGAGAGAGAGAAGAAGACCAAGAAGAAGAAGAATAGGAACAAGAAGAACAAGATAAAAGACAAAGAAAATAACCAGAAGAAAAAGAAAAGACAGGATGATAAGAAGAGGAAGAAAAAAAAATTCAGATTACTTAAGACTCGAAACAGCTGTCTAGAACCCAAATACGTAGACACGAAGGATGTTAAAGTAGACTAGCGTGGAGGCGGAACCCGAGACAGATTAAAGATACAGACTGGTTAGGCAGGACGTTCCGCGGACGAGCGTGGGTTGAAACGCAAAACAGAACAGACCAAACGAAATATATTACATGGGGATAATCGATAAAATAAAATAGCGTCGAGAATTAAGCGAGAGGATAGATGTATTCGTTGGTTGTAAATTCCTCTTCAGATGTAATCACCTTTTTATCCTTAAACAAAAATGGATTCTTAAAAGATAGAAGAATTTTAAAAAAAGGCAACTCGAATCTCTTTACCCTGAAGGTGTCGGTTACGTGTTAAGTGTTAAGTGTTTACGTTTATTTCTTATCTACCCCCTTTATCGTGTACTAAATCTAGTCATCTTTCGCTCAGATAGTTACGTAAATAGGCGTGTTTACTCAGGTAGCATGGCTCCCCTCATTGGCATAGCCCGGGCGAAGTTCAGCTTCGCATATCGGACTTATCCTTATCCGTACTCAGGTACTCAGTCAAATGGTAATATTAAAGCTGATACTAAAAATCAAAGGAATGGCAATTCACCCAAGTCGTTGCTTATCAGTATTATTATTAATATTATTTTGATCATTAATTTTATTATTATTAATATTATTTTGATCATTAATTTTATTATTATCAATACCATCGTCATCATTATTACTATCATCATCATTATCATTTTTGGTTCCTTTTGGCTCACCATAAATAGTGGGGAGGGTTTAAACTCGAAATCCAGGTGTGACGCGGCTGTCCCTCACCTGTAATTATGACTACCTGGCAGGAGAGTACTATAGTGTTACCATCGACAATACACTACGAGTATTTCGTCCGTCATCGTTAACGAGTCTCATTGTACGCTTTAGAATTATACCTTGGTTTTTTTTTAAGAACTTCGGGCTTTTGTATATTATTTTTGTACATTTTTGGCCTTAATCCATAAATCATATTCGTTACGGAAAGCGAGTGCAATTTATATTTTTATTGTTCAAGGCCGATTGTCAACCTTCGTTTTCCTAGACACGATATCGCTGCTGCGGTGTCAATAAGTTCCATTATACAGCTTAGGGCAATGGGAGCGACGACCATGGGTGCAATAGGGATTAATACAGACAATTGAGTCGAGGTCACGAGCCGTGAAGATTCCATGGGAAATAGTTCTCCTGCAGAGTCTTCGTAACTAATGAGAAAAAAAATCTTCTTGAGTTATATTAAGAACGAAGAAGAAAAATAGAGAAGAGAGGGGAAAAACACTAAAAGCCGAAAAAAAAGGAAGAAAAAGAAAACGATACCGAACTCGATCCAGAACAGTTGCAAGGACATCCGGGAAACCCCAATACCCCCTAACCCCCTATCCCATCCCCCCCACCCCACGCCCTTGCTCCGAACGCCTATCGTACTCCTTGTGAATTTGCATCTATAATTAGTGTTCCGAACGTCGCAATCTGGCAAGTCCGCGCGTTGGTATTCCGTCTAAGTACATAGGCGACCGTTACCTCCCAGTCTACCTTGCGCCACGCCCATTTCCAGTCTGCCACGCCCACTCTTAGTCTGCCACGCCCGTTGCTCATCAGCATACAGATTTGGATTCATTGCCACCGAGTTGCTTGGGTCTGCATCCTCTGCTAAGAAAGAAGGAAAGAGAGGGGGAGAGGAAGAGAGAGAGAGAAGGAGGGAACGTCAGAGAAGAGACAACAATAGAAATAAGAGAGAGATAGAGTTAAAGAGAATGAGACAGAGACAGATAGGGAGAGAAAAAGAGATAAGATGAAAAGGAAGACAAAGAGAGACGACTTAGCCGACGCTATCAAGAGAACCCGATTCTGCACACGCCCAGGTCGGGACGACAGTAGTCTGAACCAATTACCGGACGCCCCTCCTCATCCCTCCCTCTTCCCCTCCTCTTCCCCTCCCTCTTCCCTTCCTCATCCCCTCTTCATCTCCTCCTCATCCCTTCTTTATCCCCTCATTCCCCATCTCACCCTCTCTCCATCTATTTCTTCCTTTCCCCTGTCACTTATTAACTCTCAATACCTTTATCCTACCCCTACCCTTCCCTTCCTCCATTCCAATCTATTTCTCGTCTCCTTCTCGTCACTTCCCTTACCCCTTCTTTCCCTGTCCCTTTTTTTCTGTCCTTCTCGTATCCTTCCCTATTCCCTATCAATATTTACCCTCCTTTATTCCTACCGGTTCCTCTTCCCTCCTCTTTCCCCTCTCTTTCTCCTCTCGCGCTCTTTATCCCTCACCCTCCCCATCTCCCTCTCCTTCCCCACACTTCCACCCCTACCCTCCCTCTCCCCTTCTCCATTCCTCCTTTATTCCTAACTCTTCCTCTCCCCTTCCACTTTTCTCTTCTCACTTCTCTTCTCATCCTCGTTTCACGCTTCTTCTCCTACTCCTTTTGTCCCCCTCCTTCAATTCCCACCCTTCTCTCCCTTAATCCCCTTTTACACTCTTTTCCCTTCTCTCGTCTCTTCCCTAATCCTCCTTTACTCTTCCCCACCACTTCCCCCATGATTCCGTCAATAATTCCCTCCCCTTCCTCCTCCCCTTTCCTTCCTCAATCCCCCCTTTACACCTCCCCCTCCCCATCCCTCACCCCCCATTTATACCTCCCCCCCCCCCCATCACGCCACCTTATCCCTCCCGACCTTCAAATGGGGCAACCTCCTAAGTCGTCCCTCAGGGTCGTGCATGGTCTGTCTCAAGGAGGCCTTCAGCCACGTCGGGTCTGGCGGGGCCTCGGGTGTCATCATCGGGTCCTGGACCGGTTACCTGCATTGCAATCTGTTGACACTTGATGGGCTGTCGGTCTACATGTCTCAGCACTCGTAGACTGCCGTTTCTAATACTGGTCTTTGTTGTGTTTTACTTTGCGTGGTCTGCCACTTTGGGGGGATTGGTCAGTTGAGACTTTTTTGTGTTCTGCTTTCTTAGGGATTTGTTTTTGTATTTGTGTGTGGTCTTGGCGTGTATTCTCTGTCTATATGCAGTGTTTGAGAGCTTAGTTTATCTTGATTCTTATGTAGTGAAACGAAGAGATGTTGTCGAAGTTAGGTTGCACTGAGAGGTTCACATCTGGTTTATTTATAAAACATGAGAGATAGTAAGACCCTCCTGCCTTATATCAGGTTTTGTGTTGTATTTTTTTTTTTTTTTTCTGTATAGTTCAGGATGATCCTGTTTACGAAATGTCGATCAATTGAGAGATTTGAAACGAGCTTATCCTTTCCTATGCTTTCCTATCCATTCCACTACACTGTCTTTTATCTCCCTTGCTCCCATCCCTTCCTCTCCCTCTTCCTCTCCCTCTTCCCTTCCTCTCACTCCCCCATACTTTTCTCTCCCTCCCCCCCTTCCTTTCCTCTACCCTTTCTTTTCTTTATTCCTCTTCCCTTGTCCAAACCTTCCTCTCCTTTTTCCCTCTCCTCTCTTCTACCTCTTCCTTTCCTTCTCCTTCTTCCTCTTCTTCCTCTTCTCCCTCTTACCCTTCCCCTCCCTTTATCTTCTTCACCCTCTTCTCCTTCCCTTCCCACAGCTTACCTCTCCTTCTTCCCTTTCCTCTCCCTCTCATCCATCCCCTCCTCCCCTCTTCCTCTTCCTCTCCCTTCTTCTAACCTTCCTCTCTTTCTCCCACTTCCTCGCCCTCTCTCCCTTCCCCTTTCTCTTCCTCTTTCTCTTTCCCTTCCCTCTTCCTCTTCCCCCTCTCCCCCTTCATCTTCCTGTCTCTCTGTCCCTTCTTGTTATTTACAACGACCGACTATGAAGATCTTTAATGCGATTCCCTCTTTCATACAAATAACTATGAACAAATTTTAGAAAGCATATTCGTGTACTTTTAATCTTAAAGAATCAAGCTTTCTTATTTAGAATTCATTCGCTTCATTTCCCTCCGAAATCACAAGATTATTTTCGACAACAAGGAGTCAGTTCTCACAACAGGTTTAAAGACTTGGAGGAAAAAAATCGCATTTAGTTGACCGAATGACTTTTCTAGTCGACTGGATCCTGTCTAAAGCTCACAAAAATATACACATATCTCTACATGTCTACCCGTTACCCGTCTACATAATTATCGATTTATCCATCTACTGATCTATCTATACGAGTATATCTATATGTCTATCTATCTATTTAATACACATGTGTGTGTGTGTGTGTGTATGTGTGTGTGTGTGTGTGTGTATGTGTGTGTGTGTATGTGTGTGTGTGTGTGTGTTAGATATATATACATATATAAGTAGTTAGCTATCTATCTGTTTATCTATCCTTTTAATGATATGTGTGTGTGTTTACGTAGCATGTATAACATTATGCATTACATAAGTGTGGTCGTGTGTGTTTGTACATGAACAACAAGGATGACACAGAGAAGTAGTTCGGAAAAATATGAAGAAGGAATTCATAGAACAAAATAAAGTCAAACGGAAGATGCAATGACCCAACGACAATATATCACGAAAGCTTATATTTTCTGACCTTAACATTATGTCATTGGAACGGTATAGCAGAGCCACTCTCGCGCAGACCTGACAGAGAATCGCAAATCAAACGAAATAACTTAATAGGCTGAAACAAAGCAAAACAAACAAAATTACTTAATATGATGAAACGAAATACAACCGCGGTTATGATGGAGAACCGAAACTGTCGTTCCTCTGTAATCATTGTGGTTATATTTGATTTCATCTTCCCCTCCTCTAAGTTTCCTCTCCTTCTGCCTCTTTCACTCCCTCTCGCTCATGCCCTCACCTCCTCTTCCATCAAACTTTCTTCTAACCTTCCTCTCCTTCTCCCCCTTCCTCTCCCTCTTGCTCATGCACTTCCCTCATCTTCTCTTCCATTAACCTTTCTCTCCTTCTCCCGCTTCCCCGCCCTCTCCTCTTTCCTCCTCCTCTTTATCTAATTTCCTTTTAATACACGACAAACGAAACTGCAGTTGCTGGAAAAACCCACGATGCACAAACTAGACCTGAACTGTAGTCTCATCTTCAATAACTTTAGCTTGCGCACTGTGGGTTTTCCTACCATAGTATCAACAGAGTGTTTTACTATTCACCACGATAGTTATCAATACGATTAGTATACTGTACAGCATACTTATCTTCATAAAAAACATATCTAATTCGCCTCAACGAAAGCGATCAACCTCTCGCAAAAGAAAAGTTCTCATTAAGCACAAAAAAACACGCCAAAAACAACAGCTAAAACCAACATGATACACATACGCAAAAATGCTCACGAGTATCGGGCGGAAAACCCGTCTAACCAGCTCTCTTCCGACCTTGAAATCCGTTGTTGTTTTCTGTGCTCGATCTGCATTGAAATCGTTGTTCGGGTTCAGAGGAATAAGTTATTTCTTAATTTTCTTTGTTCTCCCATTAACGCTCGTGGCATGTCATGTCAGCTTTTTATTATGTCATATCAGCTTTTTCATTGTGTCACATCAGATTTTTCATTGTCATGTCAGCTTTTTTGTCATGTCATGTCAGTTTTTTATTGTCATGTTAGCTTTTTTATTATGTCATGTTAGCTTTTTTTATCATGTCATGTCAGTTTTTTTTAATGTCATGTTAGCTCTTTGTATTATGTCATGTCTGCTTTTTTAGTATGTCATATCAGTTTTTTTTTCTATAATTGGCATTTCACTGTCTTCCTTTATATAAGCTGCATGAGCTGCATGTCTCTTCGTGTGGCATGTCATATTACCTTTTTTATTACTGGCATTTCATTGTCTTTCTTCATGCTGCATGTGCGTCGTTGTTTCTTCCCACTGAGCGATTTCCAGTCTTGCGTGACGTTGTTTTGTTAGGGTAGTTCTTTGTGTGTGTGTGTGTGTGGGTGTGTGTGTGGGTGTGTGGGTGGGTGGGTGGATGGGTGTGTGTATGTGTGTGTGGGGGGGGGGCATGGGTGTGTGTATGTGTGTGTGTGTGTGTGTGGGTGTGTGGGTGGGTGGGTGTGTGGGTGGGTGGGTGGGTGTATGGGTGTGTGTATGTGTGTGGGGGGGGGGGGATGGGTGTGTGTATGTGTGTGTGTGTGTGTGTGTGTGTGTGTGTGTGTGTGTGTGTGTGTGTGTGTGTGTGTGTGTGTGTGTGTGTGTGTGCATGGGTGTGTGTATGTGTGTGTGTTCATGCATGTGTTTACAAACATGGAAGACAACTAAAAGGTATCAGTTACATTAAGGTGGCAAACCTGTGGTGGAATCAGGATGAAAAACAGCTAAGGTTTTTGAAAAGATATACAGGTAACTAGACAGATGGATCGACAGATTGATAGAGAGATAGATGGATAGACAGATGGGTAAACAGATGGAGAGACGGGTAACTAGACAAATGGACCAACGGGTATATTGACAGATAGATAGATGAACGGACATATAAATATACAGATAGATAGACAGGTATATAGACATATTGGTAGACAGACATATAAATATACAGATAGATAGACAGGTTTATAGACACATTGATAGATAGATAGATGGACGGTAAATAGGTAGATATGCGGTAAATAGACAAGAAACCAGATAGTGGGATCGATAGTATGTAAAGAAAAGGGTACAGAAAGAGACTAAGAGAATACCGAAGACTATATCTATAATTTCCTGACTTTATTTCTTATAAACTACACTGCGATTAGCTTTCTTGATATTTCCGCTTTCGTAGGTGAATATTGACTACTCATTCATAGATACATCTGCAGTGTGTTATAGTATTTAGTCAGGTGGTAATATCTCTATCAACTCTACTGTTAGTGGTCAGTATGAATACGTAATTATCCCACTAGATGTAATGCAATTTTCAACACGTGCTAAGATTTAGTATAAAATGTCCTGCATTCATAACCGTCCAGTCTAGCTGGAACATAATAAAAAATGCTAAAAAAAACAACAACACTATTTCAGTAATATATATAACTTGATGAATTCTTCGAAACTCGGAAGTCAACCTCTACATGACAAAAGTATTTCCATTACTGTAGAAAAGGTATGAATGAGAATATATATCTACACAATACAAGCGATGTATTCAACCGGTTTCGATTATATCTTCACCAGAAATTAAAACCGATGAAATACATCCCATGTATTGTGAAGATATCCATTCTCCTTCATACCTTTTCTACACTTGTCGCATTGAATACGGTCCATTCCTCCACTATCTCTATAAGGCATGTGACCCTCGCATACCCAGAATGGTAGTGCCCATGCCAGTACTGTGGTCGGAGGGAGCAGCGGGGTGTATGACCTGACAACGCACAGTCATTCGCTATTATAGTAGGTCCTCCAGTACCTATGCTGAACACTACGAACAGTAAAGAAAGAAAACAACCACAAAAAATATCTGAAATTGTGGTTGTTTTCCTGTTCATCTTTATGTATACGTCACTGTGTTTGTGTTTATTGCGTTCAGTATTCTACAGGAAGAGGGCAAGCCATACTGTGAACTCTCTTTAATCTTGTGTGAGATATAGCAAGGGTAATTGAGGACATGGCGATGGAGTCAGAGATAGAATTAAGGGGGGACCTGGCCTCAGGAAGGAGGGAAGGGGAGAGGGGAGGAGGGGAGGAGGGAGGGAGAGAGGGGAGGAAGGAAGGAGGGAGGGGGAGACTGGAGGAGGGAGGAGGGAAGGAGGGAGGAAGGAGAGAGAGGAGGGAAGGGGAGAGAGAAGGAAGATGAGACAGGAGGAGGGAAGGGGGGGTTATGGAAGGGTTGCAGGGAAGGAATGTAAGGCCACCTGAGGGAGGGTGACAGAAAAAAGGTGAACTTCATTTGTCATGCTTCGAGATTCAACTGCCGGGTCATTATAAGCGAGTCCGAAGAACATGAAGAATTGAGCTGCACGAATGCCACTACCGCTGATTGGATTGGTCATTAAAGTGTCATCCTGTCTAAGGCTTTCTGCTCTGTGACTTTGATTTATTTTATGTTTTGCATGTTTTAGAGAGGAATGTAGGGATGCGGGATGCACACATACACACACACGCACACACACACACACACACACACAGATACACACACACACACACACACACACACACACACACACACGAACAAGTAAACACGAATAACCCTCCTATACACACACACGCATACAATCACACACAGAAACATAATCTCCCCCCACTCACACATACACAAACACACGTGCATGCAATTCCAGACACAAACACGCACGCACATACACATATATATATCCCCCCCCCCCCCCAAAAAAAAAAAAAAAAAAAAAAAACATACAAATATACAACATACACCCTCCCCCTCCCCACACACACACAAACAATCATACACGCGCATATACACACATATATATACCCCCCTACACACACACACACACACACACACACATACACACACACACACACACACACCCATACACCTCCAACAAGTACAAAACAAGCTATGTACATAAAGACATCTGTTTTTCCTTCCTTCAGAGAGAGAGGTGCACGACATGCAAGTGCATGGACAAGTTGCAAGTGCGTGGAATGTTGTTTATCGGGATTCTGTCCTTTTGCAACGCGGTTTGTCACTGTCAGCATGATATATTGGTGATAATGATTACTAGAATGATAACTTCTATCACTGTTATTTGTATTATTATTATTATTTTATTGTCTTACTATCTCCATCATCATCCTTATCATTATTGTTACATCATTATAGTTGTTGTTGTTATCATTATTAATAGCACTGCCTTCGTTAATACAATTGTTATTACTATTAATACTGTCACTACTATTATTTTCACTACTACAATTTATTGATTATCATAAACTAAATGTTTTAGTACCTGGCAGCCTTACATATAATTTATGTTTGTTTCCTTCCATATCACTTTTCTTTACTAAATCTATATATATTTTTTGCAGGTAAAATGTAGTAATGTGTTGTCATCACCTAGCGACAACAAATTATGAAGTTATCAATGGGGCACATCAAAATACAGTAATTAACAATCTCGGGAGCCTTCAGTCACACAGCGAATGTCTCAATATATTATTTCGTTAATAATCTGCAATCACATCAAATTAGTCTCAGAAGTCACCAAGCAAGAACTTTAAAAAAAAAAGTGACCACATCAACTTTACTGGTCACCTGCCGAGTATAATTCCAAAAGACTGGCCAACTAGCAAATACATCAAATGACTTTATAAATCACCTACAGTAGAACACATATCATCTCTATTAATCACCTAACCAGCGCATCAAATATAAAAATCAATCACTTAGCGAAAACATCAGAAAAATGTCACTAATAACCTAACAAGTACACTAACTCTATACCTCACCATGTGTCACGGGCGCTGCTCACTTGGTATGCACATATTTTTACCAACCACCTAGCCAGCACATCAGATTAAAACAAAATCAATCACCTAGCAACCACATTAGAACAATTTCACCAACGACCTAGCCGGCACATCAACTTACTTTCCTCTCCTCCCTAACAGGTGTCACGGGCACTGCTGTTCCTATGGGCCGTGACGGAGGCAACGCTGGCCGCCCCTGCTGAAGACCTTCCCCTGGAGCATAGAGGGGCGGTTGACTTGCCCCTGGAGCATAGAGGAGTAGCAAACCTACCTCAGGCTCTTCCTGACCTTACCTCTAACCTCCCTGCAGTCTCTCCTGACCTCTTCATTTGGACCGATGTTGACGGAACGTATAGGTGGGTGGCCATGTGGTCTCAAATACGGGACAGGGGGTTCGGAAAGGGTTGGCAGGTTGGTAGTAGTGGGCGTCGTCGATTATTCGTAGCCGACTACAGTGTGAATTTTCTCAGTAATCGTTAATCATTTCTAGCAAACGATTGCTAAATGATTACTCCTAGATTTAGGGATGACCCGAGAACCGTCTCAATATATTTCAGTCAAACACTGCTCATCATGACACTTTTTTTTTTACTCTAATGGTTGGTGCAAGTTATTTCATATACGAATGTTTGGTGATAAAGTAATGATCATTTCTTTATAGAGAGAGAGACTACAATAAGACCATGAATGAATACCTCATACCTTACAAATATACCACTCCATAATCTATTTCCAGGTGAAAGTAATCGAAGTGTGAACGATCATTAACCGAGCACTGATTGCAAAAATAATCAAAGTAATCGATTACAAAAAGAGAGAATCACCCATCACTGTAGGAAGTGGTTGGTAGGTGGGTGTCCAGGTAGTCTGACATAAGGCAAGGAATAAGAAGGGGTTGACAGGTGGGTGTGGCAGTTACAAGGGGTCAGTGATTAGGAGGGGTCGGTAGTGTGAACAGGAGGTCTGATGTTGGGGGCAGGATTGGTGTTGGCAGATGGGTAAGGGACAAGTGTTCTGGCATGGGGCAAGGGGTAAGAAGGGATTGGCAGGTGCGTCTCCAGGTGGCCAGACAAGGATCTGGCATAGAGCAGGAAGTAGCTACCCCATATACCCACCTATTACCAATTAGGTACAGGTAAAGGTAATTGTAACTGCAGTTGGGTATCAAGGCGACGTGATATGGAACAGACGGTTGGGACGGACTGGCAGATGGATAAAGTACAGGCAGGTGGATATAGATAGTTGGCTGGTCTGGAAAAGAAAGATGGGACGTTCAAATTGGCTAACTGTTAATTGTTCATTTAGACCAAGAGACTGGGGATAGTAGTGGGACAAGTAGGTAGTTTGTTGTAGATGGCTGGGGCTCAAGGTAACGAAATCATTATCAGATTTATCAATTTATCTATCTATTTATTTATCTATATATTATATATATTTGTTTATTCATTCATTTATGTTTTTTTTACATGACGAAATTGCGAATAATAGTGTCATGTTTCAGTAATTGTTATCACAAAGCTGTCATTTATCAAATCATTATCAACCAGCCATTAATTACCCCATGTCAGGCAAATCTTAGCCTAAAACAACAGAACAGAATATTAATGATGATAATAATGGTAACATAGATTATGATAATAAAAACAATAATGATGATGATAACAATTGTAATAACGATAATAATAATAGTAATAATAGTGATAATGATAATAATGAGGATAATGGTGATCCAGGCGAGTAGATGTGGCATATAAAGAAGAACTTTATGTCTGTATTCCGAGCTCTCTCTCTATATATATGTATATATATGTGTGTGTGTGTGCATATATATGTATAAGGAAGAATTTATATAAAGGATGCTTATTTATATCACTTGACGTACTATTCAGCCTCACTTTATGTTTTATAAAATTAAATGTTACTATTAATTCTCGTTAAGAGTGGTGATGATAATGGTAATAATAAAAAAAATAAAAAATAGGATATTGATAGGAATGGTAATAGCAGTAGTAATAATAACAATGGTAATGATAGTGATAGCAATATTATATAAAAATATTATAGTGATAATAATAGTAATTATGATAATATTTGTGATAATGATAATAGTAAAGAAACAAATGATGATAAATATAAAATAAAAATAATGACAATAATAATAATAATGATGATAATTGTTATAATGGTAATAATGATAATGATAATGATAAGAATTATAATAACAATAATAACAATTATATTAATATGCTAATAATGGTATAAAAATCATAATACTAACAAAATAATGAATAAAACTAATAAGACTAATATGATAACGATAATGATAATGATACAATAATAACGATGGTGGTAATGATAATAACCATAATGATATTGATAATGGCAATAAATGATAATGATAATAATAATGGTAATAACCACAACAGTAATGATATTAATGATAATAACCATAATAAAATTGATAA
>NC_061851.1:37427616-37432616 GCF_019202785.1 Penaeus chinensis | reverse complement strand
CTGTAAATACGTATAACATTGACAGTTAAATTTGTATTTGATCATACTGGAGATACCTAAGCAATAAGATAATATATATATACATATATATAAATATATATATATATATATATATATATATATATATATATGTCAGATTTAACTAAGAACCTATACATATGGAGGCGTTTGAAAACTAACGATGATAATACACTAAGGAAATTCGCGGTAACAAAAATACTATTAATCTCATCACAATAATTGATTATCTTTATCACTACTGATTATCAACATCATTATCATCATCACCAATAGTAACTGTATCATCATCGTTGTCATTACTCACTATTGCGATTTTCATTATTATTAGTGTCGTTGCGTACAAATGAACATAATTGCCACAATGATAGTAATAATGATAAAATACAGTAATACCAATAATGGCTATTAGGCAACTGTCATTATCATTTGATAACAATACAAATGATAACCATAATAGTGACAACAACACTAATAGTAATAGTAATAATAATAATGATTGTAACGATAATAAAAAAAAGCTACGATGATAATGATGTTATCATTAGTGATAATAATGATAATTACTTACAGTTAATAGTGATTAAAGTCGTTATTTAAATATATATGTATATATACAGATATATAAATATATGTATATCTCTCTCTCTCTCTCTCACACACACACACACACACACACACACACACACACACACACACACACACACACACACACACACACACACTCACACTCACACTCACACTCGCACTCGTTCTCACACTCACACTCACACTCACGCTCACACTCACGCTCACGCTCACGTACACATTATGTATGTATGTATGTATGAATAAGCCAAGTGCATAACCTTACCTGGGCAGTGTTCACGTTAGCTATGTAACCAATTTGAGGCTGGCTGTAGTATGGCGAAAAGAGCGGAACACCTGTGGAAGGGAATCGTTATTAACAATTGATATAATTATCATCAATAGTATCATTACCACGATTCTTTTCCGATGTATTCATTTATATATTTAACGATTAAACAAAGGGATATCTTTGTGTTAGGCTCGTAAGATTTAATATACACAGGTACAGATCTATCAAGTCTCAGAATTAAATACCGTCTAAGGTATTAAATGTATTATCATTAAATTAACATTGCATCGGTGATTCTAAAAAAGAAAAAAAATAATTGACGGCGTTTGAAATCAGTATTATATTGGTATATTACAAAATATATATATATATGTATTATATATATATACATATCAGCAAGTAAGATCGAATAAATCTAAATAAACTTAAATATACTGTTTAAAAAGAAAAAAAAACCTTTCGTATTTTTGTTTCAGTAAAACATATAATTAGATATGTGAATTTAATCAATATAATGAGAAAATACATGTATGCATAGCCGCTTATCTGTGTGTTTATATACATAAACGAATCTATATATCCATTTAACGATCTATTTATTTATCTATGCAAACATCTATCTATCAATAAATATATATATAATATACACACATATTGATTTATATATATATATATATATATGCATTTATATATAAACATATATATATATATGCATATATATACACATATATGTATATATGTATATATATATACACGTATATATATACATATATATACATACATATATATACATATATATACTTATATATATACATATATATACACATCCATATACATATAAATATATATACTTATATATTTACATATATATACATATATATATGAATATATATATATATATATATATATATATATATATATATTTGGGCATGTGTGCTCGTATAAATGCATACCCATGTACATTTACAAATAGTAAAAGGCCAGCACAGCTACATACTCTTTGTCAATACTAGAAATACTTCTAAACAACTGATTATAAATCCTGCTTACCAAAAGGACTGACATAGGCAGCAGGTGCTTGGAATCCAGTATTAACAGGCCTGTGGATTTAAAGGAAAAAGGTTATTATGCAGCGTTACTATAGGTTGGGATTTCTATAACATTGAAGTCGAGGTTATGAGAAAGAATGGTAATTAGCGAAATATTATTTGAAGTATGATGCCGAACGAAATATTTGGTTTTCATGTTATAAACTATACACAAAAATGTATTTACACTGAAGCGTAGCGAAATAATGTATTAAATGTATCTTTTTCTTATTATATCAGTCTGTAAAACTACTTTAAAAATTGTTCAAATCCCATTAGATACTAATCTTTTAATGCAAGTTCTTAAGCTTACCACAAAATTATATTTTAAATCTTACTTTTATCAAAATTAAATTGTAAACAATAATTAGTTTCCCAACATATGCATATAAAACTAAAAAAAAAAAAAAAACACACACAAACACATCATTATATATACCCTTAAATATCAAGCAAATTCCTTAGCACAACCGCCTATATAACATACTACATCGAAATTTAGATTTAAAAAAAAAAATCCCTATTTCTCTTACTTATATTATTTAATATCCACCTCCTCTTTTAGCCAATTATATATAATCTGTCTTTCCTATATATTTCTCTTATTTAATCCCCTCCTCATACAGACATCCGTATCTAATCTATTTCTCTTATTTAATCTCCACCTCCTCTTCCAGTCCTTACTGTCCTCACTTTGGATCAGAAATATCGGCGCTCGGTATATTGAAGGCGTAGTTGTAGACATACTGAGGCGCCGACGCAGCTACCACCACCACGGCCGCAAGCACCACCACCTGGAAGACGAGGTCGATTTTAAGGAATGGTTCATTTTTCTTCTTATATCCTGTTATGATTTAAAATGGTGATAATGATGATAAAACTGGTGACAATAATAATGATAATTAAAATAATTATGATAAAAATAATGACAATAATAATAATAATGATAATAATAATGACAATGATGGTTAAGAACGTGGGAATAATGACAGGGTTTATTATTGTTGATGGCATGGATTTTTTTTTTTTGTTTTTTTTCGTCTGTTTCTGTTTCTGTCTTAATTTCTGTTTCTGTTTCTGTCTCTGTCACTGTCACTGTCTCTGTCTCTGTCTCAATCTCTGTCTGTCTGTCTGTCTCTCTCTCTCTTCCTTTCTTTATTATGATGATAAGATCGATGGTTAATAACGTGGGGTTGATAATAGTGCTTATTATCATTGGTCACATATTTTTTGTTTATGATGATGATACGATGAATTCTGGGAATGACGAGAAGATTGATTGATTATTTAAAATCATCTGCCGCGTCAACAGCTAGGGTCATTAGCGGCGACATGACGAGAAGATTAATGACGCTAACTCAGAATGGAATGATGTGATCGGCTATATACTGCATTCTAACAACAATTATTTCTATACGGAGCACAGTATGATACTGATTATAACCATAATTAGGACAAGACTGCGTTTAAGAATGATAAATTAGTGGTGATAACAACCACGATGATAAAGCTGGGGACAAAGAAATTGAATTAGAATAATGAATGATAATAACACTACAATCATAATACTAATGATACATTGGATTCTAATTTATTGTACTGGGTCTGCCAAGATCTACTAAAGACATAGGAATGGCACGGACAACAAAAACAATCACAAAATAGTCATATCATAAAGCCTCCTAAATCTCTTAAAATTCAGTTTTCGTAACACATACGTCTTAGCATTGTTTTTTTATTTTCTAGCACACCCATTTTCTATGACGGATCGCACTGGCAATGAACCCCTCATTGCATGCTATATTTATCTAGTTCACCACCATACTCTCAAATCAACCGGTCCCTTGGCCATGGACATTTTTTAACATAACATAAAAAGAAACTAACAATATATCAGTAAACAGTAGCAAAACAGAAAAACAATCTACTTGATGGAAGTCATAAAAACCGTACTGACAGTAATAGTTTATCACAATATATATATATATATTTTTTTTTTTTTCTGTCACAGAATGGTAGCTTGTCACATAATCTTTCTGTTTCGTGTCTTTTACATTTATAAAGTTTTCACTCAGGCCTTGTCAATCCCTGTATATATATATATTGTTTATTGTATATGTATACGCGTAAATATAAACAGATATCCATAAATATATGTTGACACGCACATTTATAGTCAATTCTTAATATTCATTAGTGAAAGTTGTTGATTATTGTTCAAATTTTCAGTCCGTTAGGGTGTTAATTGAAGTCACACACTTTTTTTTTTCCAGTATTCACCTTTGCTGTGTCTTGGGGGAAAAAAAAAAAAAAAAAATATATATATATATATATATATATATATATATATAACAGAAACGGACGATAAGGATCAGGGCGAAGAGGAAGGAGAAAGCGAAGAGAGGAGAGAAGGAGAACAAGAGAAGTAATGTACACGAACATAGAAGTAGGAAAGTGAAGAGACAGAGGAAGCGGAGAATGGGGAATAGCAGACGGAGCAATAAAAAGGAGAGATGGAGAAGAAGGTGGCATGAGAGAAGAGAAGAAAAACAACTATTCTACACTGATTAAGAAACAAGAAATATATATTAGGGAAATGGTAAAGAAAGGAGGAGGAGACGCAAGAGGTGTAATAGAGGTGGAGGTGGATAAAGGAAGGGCATAGGGAGAAGACGAAGAGGGTGAGACATGAGGGAGAGAAGAGGAGAAAAGAGAAGGAGGAAGGAAACAAAGAAGGTGGGGAATAAGAACAGATGGAGGAACGATCGTAAAATGAGAGAAAAAATAAAAAATAAAAAATAAATTATCTAAAAAAAGAAGAAAAGAACAAAAAATGCGAAAATAAATCTAAACCCAAAACAACCGAAAAAAACACAAAACAATTCCGAATCACAGAAAAAAACATCGAAAAAAGTATGATTTACAGATCTGAAAACCTGTTGTAGCGGAGACTTCCTTAAGCCTCACGAGGGCCTACAAAATCCCACAGGGAAGCCATGTACCGTTATGCCCATAATGGATGCACTGTATTGTAT
>NC_061851.1:37397616-37402616 GCF_019202785.1 Penaeus chinensis | reverse complement strand
TATTACCATTGTTGTTATCGTCATCATTATTCATATTATCATTATCATTATCATAATTATTATTATCATTATTATTATTATTGTTATTAAATTGTTATTTGAATTAGTAGTATTACTATCATTACTATTACCAATAGTATATAGTAGTAGTTTTTACTTTTAGTAATATTATTATCATTAATATTTTTATCATTATTATTGCTTTTATCATTATTATTTTTTTATCATTATTATTATTATTATTATCATTATTAGTATTATTATTATTATCATTATTATCATCACTGACATTAGTATTTGAATTAGTATCATTTTTATTATTATTGTTGTTGTTGTTATTACTATTATTATTATTATTATTATTATTATTATTGTTGTTGTTGTTGTTGTTGTTGTCATTATTAATATAACTTCTTTTTTTATATTATGATATCATTATTATTATTATTATTATTATTATTATCACCATCATATTACTATTATTAATAATATCATTAATATTATTACTATCATTACCATTAGTAATAGTATTGTCATTATCATTATTAATAGTATTAGCATTAGTTTTAGTATCATTAATATTGATATCATCATTACCAATATCATTATTTTTATTTATTATTGTTATCATTATCACTACCATTATTATTATAATCATTATTGTTATTATCATTATCATTATCAATATTATTATTACTATTATTATTATTATTATTATTATTGTTGTTGTTCTTGTTGTTCTTGTTGTTCTTGTTCTTGTTGTTGTTGTTACTATTATCATTATTATTACCAGCATTTTTATTATCATTATTAATATCATTATTATTACCAGCATTTTTATTATCATTATTAATATCATTATTATTACCATTATTATCATTATCATTATTTATATTATTGTTAAAATAAATATCATGGCTATTATTGTCATTTTTATTGATATTTTGGTTTTAGTATTATATTCATCATCATATTCATTATTTTTGTTATTATCATTATCATTATTATCATCATTATTATTATCATTATTGTTAGCATCATCGTTATCATTATCAATATAACTATTATCATTATTGTTTTTATTATTGTTACCAACAATGCTATTATTGATTGTCATCATTACTAGTATTATCATTATTAATGTTGTTACTTCACTATTACTGTTATCATTATTATCATCATCACCATCACCTTAATCATCATTATCATCATTATTATTACCATTATTGTTATCTTTATCACTATTATGTTATTATTATGATTATCTTCGGTTTTGTTATTATAGTTATTATGATTATCATTCTTATTATTTTTGTTATCATCATTATCATCTTTATCATCACTGCTATTTTCATTAGTATAACTACTAATATTATCATTATTATTTATATTATTGATATTATCATCATTATGGCTATCATTATTTCCATCATGTTTTATTGTTATTATCATTATTGTAATCATCATTATCATTATCATTATTATTATTATTATTATTTATATTGCTATTATCATCACCATCATCATTATTATTAATCTTGTCATCACTATTATAATGCTAATAATAACTAAACAACAGTAATCATAATAACAATTATATAAGTGAAAATTGTGATCATGATGATAATAATAATGAGGATAATAACGACAATATCAATGATGATGATAATCACGATATTTAATTTTGGAATGTTCCTTTACCCTTAAATATGTTGTGCCCAAATGTAACAGGGCACGAGGTATGGATGAATGAAAAGAGAGAGGAGGAGGCGGGGCATTTTGGGAAAAGCTAACGGGTCTTGCAGAGAGAGGAGGCGGGACTTGAAACGAGTAGGCGTGGCTAAAATGAAGTCATCGCGGAGCTTGAGTGGTGTGGGCGTGACGGGAGGAATTGGGGAGTTTGAAGAGGAGTAGGTGTGGCTTGAGAAGCTCGCGGAAGTGTAGGCGTGGCTTAAGGAGCTGTAGGTGTGGCTTCAGGTGGAACTTGAGAGACGTAGGCGTGGCTAGAGGATCTCGAGGGAGGGACCTGAGAAAAGTAGGCGTGACTTAATTAGCTTGAGGAGGATCTGAGAAAAGTAGGCGTGGCTGGAGACCAGTAGGCGGAGTTTAAGGGACAGGAGGGGCGTCACGAGAGATGGGTGTGGTCGATAGAGAGATAAGACACACTAGTCGACCTTCATAAACCGCTGCAGGCTTCTTCTTGTATTCTGGGGACGAACAGGCACCAAGGAGGAAAGTAAAGGAGAAAGGATAATTGAAGGAGATGAGATAAATAAGAAGCTGAAGGAGATGGTTATAATCCGGAAAAGAAGAAAGAGAAAAAGATAAGAGAGAAGTTGGGACAGAAGGAGAAGAAGATGGTTATAATCCAGAAAAGAAGAAAGAAAAAAAAAACAAGTATGAAGAAAGAGGAAGAAGAGACGAAGAAAAATGATAAAAAGGACTGACAAAGATAACAGGTGGGAGGTTAATGCTCTCGATAACCACAGCGCGAAATGCCGAAATAAAAATAAATGAATAAACGAAAGCGAAATTATAATCTCCCCCTCCCCTCCCCTCCCCCAAAGAAAAAATAGAAAAAGAAGAAGAAAATACATATATTTATGATGAAATGAAAAAAAATAAAGAAAAAATACATATATTTATGATGAAATGAATAAATGAATAAGTATAGAAACGAGAAGTATAATTAATATGAGTAAACGACAGTAATCCATCTTGAAAGCTAAACAAGATATTACACTAGTTTTTGCATTGTGGGTTTTTCTGCCATTACAACGCTGATATGCAAATTGCGTGCGCCTAATTGAAAGTTGAAATAGAAATTACATATTCACTTAAAAATGCAAATTTGCGTATAGTTTGAGGAAAGAGAAGTAAAGAAATAATCGATAAAGACAAAGATAGAATGAAAAGAGAAAGCTGGGAAAATAGTGAAAGACGAAGGTAATATTGGTTCTCATTATCATTCATTTCACCATTAATATCAACACCACGTCACCATCACCATCACCACCACTGTCATCGTTATATCTCACTGACATTATTACTCTTGTTGCTGTTGCTACTAGCGTTATGACCATTACTAGCGCGTGTGGTTTCCTGTTGCAACTGTTAGTAACTGGAAACTAAGTATAGAGATTACTGCTTGGAAATTATGGTTACTACTAATGGCCATTTGATAGAGAATGGCAGACAAAATATTAATAACGATCATTGTGCTGATGATGGTAATAACAATGCTTATTACCAACACAGGTAATATTGTTATTAACATTGGTGGTAGCAGTAGTACTAGTGCTAGTAACAGTAGTAGTCGTAATGTTACTAGTAGCAGATATAATCACATTTGTTTTACTGATATTGCATCATAGATATTTGATGTAATATATGTGATATATCTATCTTTCTGTCTTTGTTCCAAATACTCCTATGTGCTAGAGCATTATAGTATAGTGTCTGTGGACGATACTTGGCTTACACCTAATGATTCCGAGAAGGGAAGGAGAGAGGAGAGAGGAGAGGGAGAGATAAGAGATAAACTTTTGATTGGGTGGAATGTATTCTCTCTCTCTCTCTCTCTCTCTCTCTCTCTCTCTCTCTCTCTCTCTCTCTCTCTCTCTCTCTCTCTCTCGCTTAATGCAGTGTGTTAGTCAGTGAATATAAGTCTCCTCGCAGACTCACCAGAGTAGAAGTCAAGGTCGAAGCAAGAAGTGGTAATACATTTATTATTATTTTTTATTTTATTTTTTTTTTTTTTTCTTTACAAGCGTATAAACATATTATTTTTTCCTCGATTTTTATTTCAGATTGTTTCTTTCTTTCTTCTTCTTTTAACCCAGTGTCACTGCATTGTACCAAACCCTCCCCACAAGCTAGAGCAAGTTCCCCTCCCCCCTTCCCCGGACGGACCACAACACGTACTGAAAATAATACGCATATATTTTTTAAACGTGGTACTTCAAGGTTGCCTGTGACGCACTTTTAGCACAGAGATTCCCTGTGATTATCTCCCTTTCAAGTAATACAGTAATACATGTTCGAAGTCTTTGCTCACAGGACAGGACAGGATATTTGTGTTAGGAGGATATGCGAGAGAGCTTATCTAAGTCGAGGTCGTGAGCGTATTTGAAAGAGGGTGAGGCCGTCTCCTTCTAAGGCGTGGTGGGCTGTTTGCATGTTAGGTTAAGGTGCCTGAGCGACACTTATTGATGAATCGCGTCACATTTGAGTCGATGGAAAGATAAGGAGAGGGAGGGAGGGGGGAAGGAAGGAGAAAGGGAGGGAAAGCGAAGGGAGGGAGGATGGGAAGGAGAAAGGGAGGGAAGTTAGGAAGGAGAGTGAGCGAGGTGAGGCAGGGAGATAAGCAAGGAGATAGAGAGAGAGAGAGAGAACGAGCGAAAGAAAAAAAAAAAAAGGAAAAGAAGAGAAGAAAGCGAACGTCCGTGCGAGCGAAAGAGAGAGATTAAAAAAAAGAAAACCCCGCAACAAGTGTACCGCAGGACTACCAGCACCGGCGTCCCTCTCGCAACCTTGCCACGGCCGCCGCGCAACACTCATCGTAAGGTCGAAACAGTGCCTGGGGGCAACAGGCTTAAACTGAGGGCAAATTTCTCACAACAACGGCGCGATGATGATATATGTACCCTTTAAGTCTGCCTTCTACAACACGGAAGAAATTAGATGGTCCGGATTCTACTGGTCATCAGTAAAAGGTGTATTTGTATGTAATTGTGCAGGAAATGTTTTAAATACTGTTGCATATCCTAGAAGAATGAGAGTGGGGGTTGGTTAATGAGATCATTTTTTTAAGGGAATTGTCGCTCATTTTGCTGTCATTATGAATTATAAGGATATTGATAACACAACAACGATAATGATGATAATAACAACGATGGTGGCAATAATGATGATAATGATATTAGTTATAATGATAATAACAAGAATGGTATTAGTTATAATGATAATAATGAGGATAATGATAAAGATTATAATGATAA
>NC_061851.1:37355116-37390116 GCF_019202785.1 Penaeus chinensis | reverse complement strand
ACACACAATTGTGTGTATATATGTATATATGTATATATATATACATATATAAACAGAGGGTGAGAGACAGCAAGAGGAGCAAACGAGAACTAGAGGGAAAAACCTGAACCAAAAGATAAAGATATATATTTATCACACTTCCTAATTCGTACTTTATGACTAACAGTGACAGCCTTTAACAAATAATGTGAAATTTAACAACAGACTCAACGTGAAGGATTTTTTTATCTCTCTTTTGGAATAAGTAGATATATATCTGTACAAACAGAACCTATGAATTCAATGACTGAAATTCTATGTAAGTGTGAATGTGAGAAATAATGACAGATTCAATGCCAAGATTTTCTTATATAATAAGTAGATTTATATATATTTATTGAGTCTATGGGTTAAGTGGAGTGAAATTCCTATGTAACGATATAAAATAAAACTTATAACACCATCTTCATCAAGAAACACAACAGGATAAAAAAATAATAATAATAATAATAATAAATAAATGAATAAATAAAACACTTAAAAGGGAGACAGTCATACTAATAGGATCTGCTTCTGCTCTAAGACTCTTCGCGCAAGTCCAAGGTAGTTGTTAAAGGAGTTGGAAGGCCGTTTTAGGGCGGGACTTGTGACGTCACGCCCCTTACTTGTGACGTCAAGGGCTCTACGCTATAAAAGACGAGCGTGTCCCTCAGCCAAACAAGAAGTCGATTCCCATTCGCTACAATCATGAGGGCTCTGGTAAGTGTTTTGAGTGGTCTATAGGCGTGTAACTGTGAAGACGTGTGGTTTTGCTGAATGTTGTTTTTGTTTAGTGATATTTATCTCGAAGGAATCCATATCATTTAGCTTTCCAGAAAATTAGAAGTGTTTTCGAAGAAAAAGTTCGAATAAAGATATATATATATAATTTATAAAATAAAATATAGGCACATTTCCCTTTATTTTAAACGCAGTGTGGTATTCTTAGCTTTGGTAAATTGCCAACAGATATGTGCAAACAGTGACAACGATATGTAACATAATTTTCCAGGTGCTTCTGGTCGCTGTATCCTGTTGCTCAGCACAGCTGGTGCTGCCGTACGCGGCGCCCTGGGTGCTGCCTCAAGCGAAGCTGATCACTACCCCTGAGGTCAAGACTGACCTCAAGACCGTTCCTTTGGTCTCCCCTTACGCCCACCCCTTCGGACATCCCTTCGTGGCTTCCCCCTATGCCTTCCACCACGCTGCCTACCCCTATGGAGCCTACCCCTACATCTTCAACGCCGACAATACTCTCAAGGCCACAGAGTTCCCCTACATTTACCAAAAGCCAGAACAGGAGCCAGCTGTAGAAGAGGCACGTCGTCGTCGCCGCGACGTCGAGATCCCCCTCCCATACCTTCACGCCGTGCCCACCGTCACCAAGCACACTGTGGAGACCAAGCAGTTCGAGCCGGTCGACGCCAACACCCCCGCCGACACCACCAAGATCGAGCTCACCACCAAGGAGCATGAGATCTCCGTGCCCGCCGTCAAGTACGTGCAGCCCGTGGTCAACGTCAAGCCCGTCACCTACACTGCTCTCTCCCACGCCGTCCTTCCCTACTCCAACGCCCTTCCTTACACCCACGCCCTTCCTTACACCCACGCCCTTCCTTACACCCACGCCCTTCCCTACGCCCACGCTCTTCCATACGCTCACTACCCTGGCCTCGTCGGCGCCCCCGTCATCAAGCTTGACGAGGAGTAACTCCAACTTTCCTGTCGTCCTTAATCTTCCTCACAAAAAAACGACACTCTGATGGAAATTCATCTGTTGGATTCGTGTCCGAATCAAATATACACGATGTGTTTACCAATCTGAGTGAAATGAAAGAAAATAAAGTTCAGATAACAGTTCCCGAAAATACTAAATAAAAAAAATCTGTTGAAAATTACAAATGCTCAAGAAAAACATTCTTTTTCGAAATAAAACCATTAAAATCACATGAAATATTTTTATCTTATTCCCTAAAAATGTTCTCTGGCAAATACTCTTGACTTAAAATCTATATGGAATTCGCATATTGCAACACAATTATAAGCATAATTCTGAATGGTAGAAAAACCCACAGTTTACAAAAGAAATTTATTGAAAAAGGAGAAACTAGTTTAGGTATCGTCTTGATTTAATCTTCAGGTCTCATTCCTATGTTTTTTTGTTTTTTTGTTTTTTTATCATTTGCATAATTCTGTTGGAAATGATATTCATCCACAGTTATCAATTAACACAATACATATAGAATAACATGACTTCGACCTATACGCATTTAATACATAACATTGTCATTGACTTTTGTTTCAAATTTATGTATTGAACCCTCCCTTGTGTGCACGACCC
This sequence comes from Penaeus chinensis, assembly GCF_019202785.1. Classification (NCBI taxonomy): domain Eukaryota; kingdom Metazoa; phylum Arthropoda; class Malacostraca; order Decapoda; family Penaeidae; genus Penaeus; species Penaeus chinensis. The sequence goes on along the minus strand of NC_061851.1, from coordinate 37,387,757 downwards.
TAAGGTGCAAACAAACTATGAGTATATGAGTTTCTCAAACTAGTGTGTATACTGCATATATATGTATACATATGTATATATACATGTATATATACATACATGTATATACATAGCTATAGACATTGACATGGATATAGACAGATCATTACGTGATTTACCTATCCATTCTTCCTGACTGATACTTGAGACCTGTTTGGATGTATGTGTGCTGTGTCTGAGCTTCAATTGCTAAAATAAGACTGACCAATAAACAACTAGATATACTTTTTTCAAAATCTTTAAAACTCGTGTTTGAAGTAACAGGTTCCTCATCACACATTCCGGATATCATATAAGGCTTTTACATCCTATGTGAAATACTTAAGTCTGAAAGAGGAAAATAGTACGATATCTACTGATATTGAAGAAAGTATTTAATTGTCTATATTTCCCTTGAACCAATCAATTCCCCAGGGGATATAAATAAAAAGAACAAGAGGTTAGCTCATGATATCAGGAGAGAATTTAACTGAGATACTATAATTCAAATGAGAAGAAACCTCGGACAATATATATAAACTCGTGACGTGTGCCCGTCTGCAAACTTTCATATCCAAAACGATTATAGATTTTCATATCAATCCTTTCACAGGTAATTTGACCCCCTCCCCCCCTCTAATTCCTTGAATTGCTTAACGTCTGAATAAATGAGTGATAGTAAAGATAATAATAGCTAGAATGATTGTTTTAAATAATAACTTAAAATAAATGTATTTGAATTCGACGCTTTTATCGAAAGTTTGAAATCGATTTTTTCTTCTTGCTCTCTTTCATGGGGCTTGCCCAGAATGTCCGAAAAACGCCCATTTTATTTGACGAAAATCCATTTTTTTTTTTTCATTTATAAGCTGATTTTACTAATATATGTAGTTATCTGTTAACTAAACTTCAATATCACGTTTACTCAGGAGAGAACATATCAACTTTCAAACCAATCGCTGCTCGTGAGTTCTTACAGAGGCTTATGAAAGTCATTAGAACATGACTAATAACAAATGTACATTCAGTTTATTACTTACATCGTAAGACGAAAAGAAATGCCCTGGAGGATGTACTTGGGCGTGGCTTTGTGACGTCATCGTCCACAACGTATATATAGCAGAGGCATCGCAGTGTTCAGGAGAAGGACACATTCGCTCGAAAGATGAAGGCTCTGGTAAGAATAGGAATATTCCAATCACAAAGGATTTGAAACAAGTGTTAAACTGCTTTCAATTCGGTGGAAAAAAAAAAAAAAAAAAAAAGAAAAAGAAAGCATTTCCACAGTTCATTTTCCAAATTTATATTGTTTACTTCTGAATATAAGGGAGATAAGTCTTGCATATATGTAGTATAAAAGAAAATCATGTGCCAGTCGATGTGAGAACTGAACGGTGTGTGTATATATAGTAAACTATTCTTATTTTCGTAAGACATTATTTGAGCGTAGCGCTTGTATCCACAATGTTTTTGTTTCCAATAGGTGATTCTGGTCGCTGTATCCTGTTGCTCAGCACAGCTGGTGCTGCCGTACGCGGCGCCCTGGGTGCTGCCTCAAGCGAAGCTGATCACTACCCCTGAGGTCAAGACTGACCTCAAGACCGTTCCTTTGGTCTCCCCTTATGCCCACCCCTTCGGACATCCCTTCGTGGCTTCCCCCTATGCCTTCCACCACGCTGCCTACCCCTATGGAGCCTACCCCTACATCCTCAACGCCGATGATACTCTCAAGGCCACAGAGTTCCCCTACATTTACCAAAAGCCAGAACAGGAGCCAGCTGTAGAAGAGGCACGTCGTCGTCGCCGCGACGTCGAGATCCCCCTCCCATACCTTCACGCCGTGCCCACCGTCACCAAGCACACTGTGGAGACCAAGCAGTTCGAGCCGATCGACGCCAACACCCCTGCCGACACCACCAAGATCGAGCTCACCACCAAGGAGCACGAGATCTCCGTGCCCGCCGTCAAGTACGTGCAGCCCGTCGTCAACGTCAAGCCCGTCACCTACACTGCTCTCTCCCACGCCGTCCTTCCCTACTCCCACGCCCTTCCTTACACCCACGCCCTTCCTTACACCCACGCCCTTCCTTACACCCACGCCCTTCCTTACACCCACGCCCTTCCCTACGCCCATGCTCTTCCATACGCTCACTACCCTGGCCTCGTCGGCGCCCCCGTCATCAAGCTTAACGAGGAGTAACTCCAACTTTCCTGTCGTCCTTAATCTTCCTCACAAAAAAACGACACTCCGATGGAAATTCATCTGTTGGATTCGTGTCCGAATCAAACATACACGATGTGGTTACCTATCTGAGTGAAATGAAAGAAAATAAAGTTCAGATAACAGTTCCCGAAAATGCTAAATAAAAAAAGTGTTGAAAATTACAAATACTCGAGAACAAAAACATCCTTTTTCGAAATAAAATCATTAAAATCACATGAAATGTCTCTATCTTATTCCCTAAAAATGTTCTCTGGCCAATACTCTTGACTTAAAATCTATATGGAATTCTTACGAACTGAAATAATCTCACGATAAATACTACATGAAAACGTTAATGATAAAAGATACCCCATAGTCATTTCTTACTGATAATTTGTGGCATTTTTACCCTTTACTTTCATTGTTATCCGCATATTGCTACAAAACTATAAGCATAATTTTGAATGGTAGAAAAACCAACAATTTACAAACGAAATTTATTGAAAAATGAGAAACTAGTTTAGGTATCCTCTTGGATTTAATCTTCAGATCTCATTCATACGATGTTTTTTTGTTGTTGTTGTTGTTGTTTTTTATTAATTGCATAATTCTGTTGGAAATAATATTCATACACAGTTATCAAAATGTACACAATACATATATAATAACATGACTTCGACCTATACGCATTAAATACATAACATTGTCATTGCCTTTTGATTCAAATTTATGTATTGAACCCTCCCTTGTATGCACGACCCTAAGGTGTAAACAAACTATGAGTATATGAGTTTCTCAAACTAGGGTGTGTGTGTGTACTGCATATATATGTATACATGTGTATATATACATGTATATATACATACATGTATACATACATACATGTATATACATAGCTATAGACATTGACATGGATATAGACAGATCATTACGTGATTTACCTATCCATTCTTCCTGATTAATACTTGAGACCTGTTTGGATGTATGTGTGCTGTGTCTGAGCTTCAAAAGCTAAAATAAGACTGACCAATAAACAACTAGATATACTTTTTTCAAAATCTTTAAAACTCGTGTTTGAAGTAACAGGTTCCTCATCACACATTCCAGATATCATATAAGGCTTTCACATCCTATCTGAAATACTTAAGTCTGAAAGAGGAAAATAGTACGATATCTACTGATTAAGCATATATATATATATATATATATATTGTGCAGGGTTTGGTGATGGTTTCCCTTATTTTTGTCTTGTGTGCGAAGTGTGAGAGTGCGTGCGTGCTTGTGTGCGTCAGCGAATCATTTGGTTTACCCGGACGACCCATTCCCCTTGCTTCGAACCCGAAGAAAGCCATGGTCGGTGGTCGCCGTTATATGGTCAGCCACTTGGCTCCGAACTCCACACCGATAAACATTGTATGTATATCTCTATATATATATATTTTTTTTTTTTTTTTTTTTTGTGAAAATTGTGTTAATAAAATGTAACAAATGAAACTGAAGTGATTTAGTGATAATATAAGTGATTTATTTTAAATGGTTTTCACTTTCAGCCTACTTAATTTAGGTATAAGGTGGACTAATCTCAGGCCGCATTACGTGTCTGCAAGCCGTGCCTGTGTACTCTGGCTGCATAGCATACGGTGGCTGTATAACGTGGCAGGATATCGTGGCTGCATACTTATGAGTATCTGGCTGTAATATCCCGGTCCGCAGAATCCTGGGCCGTATGACCCCGGACCACTTGACCCAGGCTGGGATAGTGTTTACAAGATTTTCTTTGATTTTGATGTGTAAATAAGACCTGTGTGAATATATATGAAAATATATATATTGAAGAAAGTATTTAATTGTCTATATTTCCCTTGAACCAATCTATTCCCCAGAGGATATAAATAAAAAGAACAAGAGGTTAGCTCATGATATCAGGAGAGAATTTAAGTGAGATACTATAATTCAAATGAGAAGAAACCTCGAACATATATATATAAACTCGTGACGTGTGCCCGTCTGCAAACTCTCATATCCAAAACGATTATAGATTTTCATATCAATCCTTTCACAGGTAATTTGACCCCCCCCCCCCCTCCAGTTCCTTGAATTGCTTTCTCCCTATCTCTCTTTAGAAATAGAACGTCTGAATAAATGAGTGATAGTAAAGATAATAATAGCTAGAATGATTGTTTTAAATAATAACTTCAAATAAATGTATTTGACTTCGACGCTTTTATCGAAAGTTTGAAATCGATTTTTTCTTCTTGCTCTCTTTCATGGGGCTTGCCCAGAATGTCCGAAAAACGCCCATTTTATTTGACGAAAGTCCATTTTTTTCACTTTCATGTTGGTTTTACTGATATATGTAATTATCTGTTTCTTACTAAATAATTTGTGGCATTATTACCCATTATTTTCATTGTTATCCGCATATTGCTACAAAACTATACGCATAATTCTGAATGGGAGAAAACCCCACAATTTACGAACGAACTTTATTGAAAAATTAGAAACAAGTTTAGGTATCCTCCCGGATTTAATCTTCAGGTCTCGTTTCTACGTTTTTTTTTTTTTTTTTTTTTTTTTTTTTTTTTGTGTGTGTTTTTTATCATTTGCATAATTCTGTTGGAAATAACATTCATCAACAGTTATCAATATTTACACAATACATATAGAATAATATGACTTCGACCTATACGCATTAAATACATAATATCGGCTGCTTGTAACCACTATTTACTATTGACTTTTGATTCAAATTTATGTGTTGAACCCTCCTCCCTTGTGTGGACGACCCTAAGATGTAAACAGATTATGAGTATATGAGTTTCTCAAACTAGTGTGTATGTGTGTGATGCATATATATGTATACATGTGTATATATACATGTATATATACATACATGTGTATATATACAGCTATAGACATTGACATAGAAATAGACAGATCACTACGTGATTTACCTATCCATTCTTCCTGAATGATACTTGAGACCTGGTTGTATGTATGTGTGCTGTGTCTGAGCTTCAATTGCTAAAATAAGACTGACCAATAAACAACTAGATATATAATTTTTCCCCCTTTCCCCTTTCAAAATTTTAAAACTCCTTTTACAGGGGAAATTTGGGCCCCCCCCCCCCCCCCCCCCAAAAAACTTTCTCACTATCTGTCTTTAGAAATATAACGTCTGAATAAATGAGCGATAGCAAAGATAAAAACTAGAATTAATTTTTTTCAATAAAAATAAATTTAAAAAATTTTATTTAACCAGCTTTTATCGAAAATTTGAAATCGATTTCTTCCTTTCTCTCTTTCATGGGGGGTTTCCCAGAAAATTTCCCAAAAAAACCCCCTTTTTTTTTGACGAAAATCATTTTTTTTTTTTTTTTTCTATTAATTATAATTTTTTGTTAAATAAAAATTCCCTAACAGTTTTTCAAAAGAAAACAATTTTTTAAAGAATTAATTTGACTTTTTGACCTTTTAAAAACATTAAAATTTCAAAAACAAAAATTCATTCCTTTTATTCAAATTTAAAAAAAAATGCCCGGGGAAACCCTCCTTTTCCCCTTTGTTCACGAAAAATAAATTAAAAAAATATGAGTTTAAGGGGGGTTCCCCAAAAATAAAGGGGGGGGTGTGGTATTTACTTTTCAATTTATAATGTTTAATTTTTGTAAAAAAAAAAAAATTGTTTTTTTATTTTTAATTTTCTTTTTATAAAAAATTTTTTGTATAGAATTAAAAAAAAAATTAGACAGAAACAAATTTTTTTTTTAAAAATTTAAAAAATTTTTCCATTTTTTCCCAATTTTTACTTTTGAACCTGTTTTTTTTAAAAGGGGATTTTTGTTTTTCCCCGTTTTCGAGGGTTCAATTGCCTAAAATAAGGACTGACCAATAAACAACAAAATTACTTTTTTTCCCCCCCCTTTAAAACCCCCCCCCTTTTACAGGTAATTTGGGGCCCCCCCCCCCCCCAGTTCCGGAAAATTTCTTTCCAAACCAAAAAAGGGCCCCTTTTGAAAATCGTCTGTATAAATTAGCCCTAGCAAAAGAAATGTAGAAAGGTTTTTAATAAAAAATAAAAAGAAAATAAAAGGAGGACTTCCCCCCTAAAACGGGATTAAATAACCCCCCAAATATTTCCCCGGGGTCCCTTTAACCCCCCTATTTCCCTTTTGCCCCCCTTTTGTTCCAAATTTAAGTGCCTTAACCCCCTCCCTTGTGTGGGGCCCCCCCTAAGGTTTTAAAACCCCAAACCTTTGATAAAATTTTTCCCCCCAAACCCAGGGTTTTGTTTGGTTCTGCCAATAAATTAACATGTGTTTAAAACTAATGAAATTTAAAGGAAAATAAAAACAGAAAAACATTCCCCTGAAAAAACCAAAAAAATTTTTTGAAAAAAAATACTTGAAAAAACCTTTTTGAAAAAAATTATTTCCTGTGTCCCCACTTAAATTCCCCCAAAAAGCCCGGCCAATAAACAACTAGATATACTAATTTTCCCTTTCTTTCAAAATCTTTAAACTCCTTTCACAGGTAATTTACCCCCCCCCCCCCCTCCAGTTCCTTGAATTGCTTTCTCACTATATCTCTTTACAAATATAATGTCTGAATAGATGAGCGATAGCAAAGATAATAGCTAGAATTATTGTTTTAAATAACAATCAACTGAAATAAATGTATTTGACTCCGACGCTTTTATCGGAAGTTTGAAATCGATTTCTTCTTCTTGCTCTCTTTCATGGGGCTGGCCCAGAATGTCCGAAAAACGCCCATTTTATTTGACGAAAATCCATTTTTCACTTTTAAGATGATTTTACTAATATATGTAGTTATCTGTTAACTAAACTTCAATATCACGTTTACTCAGGAGAGAACATATCAACTTTCAAACCAATCGCTGCTCGTGAGTTCTTACAGAGGCTTATGAAAGTCATTAGAACATGACTAATAACAAATGTACATTCAGTTTATTACTTACATCGTAAGACGAAAAGAAATGCCCTGGAGGATGTACTTGGGCGTGGCTTTGTGACGTCATCGTCCACGACGTATATATAGCAGAGGCATCGCAGTGTTCAGGAGAAGGACACATTCGCTCGAAAGATGAAGGCTCTGGTAAGAATAGGAATATTCCAATCACAAAGGATTTGAAACAAGTGTTAAACTGCTTTCAATTCGGTGAAAAAAAAAAAAAAAAAAAAGCAAGCATTTCCACAGTTCATTTTCCAAATTTATATTGTTTACTTTCTGAATATAAGGGAGATAATTCTTGCATATATGTAGTATAAAAGAAAATCATGTGCCAGTCGATGTGAGAACTGAACGGTGTGTATATATAGTAAACTATTCTTATTTTTCTTAAGACATTATTTGAGCGTAGCGCTTGTATCCACAATGTTTTTGTTTCCAATAGGTGATTCTGGTCGCTGTATCCTGTTGCTCAGCACAGCTGGTGCTGCCGTACGCGGCGCCCTGGGTGCTGCCTCAAGCGAAGCTGATCACTACCCCTGAGGTCAAGACTGACCTCAAGACCGTTCCTTTGGTCTCCCCTTACGCCCACCCCTTCGGACATCCCTTCGTGGCTTCCCCCTATGCCTTCCACCACGCTGCCTACCCCTATGGAGCCTACCCCTACATCCTCAACGCCGATGATACTCTCAAGGCCACAGAGTTCCCCTACATTTACCAAAAGCCAGAACAGGAGCCAGCTGTAGAAGAGGCACGTCGTCGTCGCCGCGACGTCGAGATCCCCCTCCCATACCTTCACGCCGTGCCCACCGTCACCAAGCACACTGTGGAGACCAAGCAGTTCGAGCCGATCGACGCCAACACTCCCGCCGACACCACCAAGATCGAGCTCACCACCAAGGAGCATGAGATCTCCGTGCCCGCCGTCAAGTACGTGCAGCCCGTGGTCAACGTCAAACCCGTCACTTACACTGCTCTCTCCCACGCCGTCCTACCCTACTCCCACGCCCTTCCTTACACCCACGCCCTTCCTTACACCCACGCCCTTCCTTACACCCACGCCCTTCCCTACGCCCATGCTCTTCCATACGCTCACTACCCTGGCCTCGTCGGCGCCCCCGTCATCAAGCTTGACGAGGAGTAACTCCAACTTTCCTGTCGTCCATAATCTTCCTCACAAAAAACGACACTCTGATGGAAACTCATCTGTTGGATTCGTGTCTGAATCAAACATACACGATGTGTTTACCAATCTGAGTGAAATGAAAGAAAATAAAGTTCAGATAACAGTTCCCGAAAATGCTAAATAAAAAAAGGGTTGAAAATTACAAATACTCAAGAACAAAAACATCCTTTTTCGAAATAAAATCATTAAAATCACATGTCTGTATCTTATTCCCTAAAAATGTTCTCTGGCAATTACTCTTGACTTACAATCTATATGGAATTCTTACGAACTGAAATAATCTCACGATAATTACTACATGAAAACGTTAATAATAAAAATAAATATCCCATAGTCATTTCTTACTGATAATTTGTGGCATTTTTACCCTTTATTTTCATTGTTATCCGCATATTGCTACCAAATTATAAGCATAATTCTGAATGGTAGAAAAACCCACAATTCACAAACGAAATTTATTGAAAAATGAGAAACTAGTTTAGGTATCGTCTTGGATTTAATCTTCAGGTCTCATTCCTACGTTGTTGTTTTGTTGTTGTTGTTGTTGTTGTTTTTTCTATCAGTTGCATAATTCTGTTGGAAATAATAACATTCATCAACAGTTATCAATATGTACACAATACATATAGAATAACATGACTTCGACCTATACGCATTAAATACATAACATTGTCATTGCCTTTTGATTCAAATTTATGTATTGAACCCTCCCTTGTGTGCACGACCCTAAGGTGTAAACAAACTATGAGTATATGAGTTTCTCAAACTAGGGTGTTAGTGTGTACTGCATATATATGTATACATATGTATATATATACATATATATACATACATGTATATACATAGCTATAGACATTGACATGGATATAGACAGATCATTACGTGATTTACCTATCCATTCTTCCTGAATGATACTTGAGACCTGTTTGGATGTATGTGTGCTGTGTCTGAGCTTCAATTGTTAAAATAAGACTGACCAATAAACAACTAAATATACTAGTTTTCCCTTTTTTCAAAATCTTTAAAACTCGTGTTTCAAGTAACAGGTTCCTCATCACACATTCCGGATATCATATAGGCCTTTCACATCCTATTTGAAATACTTAAGTCTGAAAGAGGAAAATAGTACGATATCTACTGATAAAGCATATATATATTATATATTGTACAGGGTTTGGTAATGGTTTCCCTTATTTTTGTCTTGTGTGCGAAGTGTGAGAGTGCGTGCGTGCTTGTGTGCGTCAGCGAATCATTTGGTTTATCCGGACGACCCATTCCCCTTGCTTCGAACCCGAAGAAAGCCATGGTCGGTGGTCGCCGTTATATGGTCAGCCACTTGGCCCCGAACTCCACACCGATAAACATTGTATGTATACCTCTATATTTTTTTTTTTTTTTTTTTTTTTTTTTAAGTGTGAAAATTGTGTTAATCAAATGTAACAAATGAAACTGAAGTGATTTAGTGATAATATAAGTGATTTATTTTAAATGGTTTTCACTTTCAGCCTCCTTAATTTAGGTATAAGGTGGACTAATCTCAGGCCGCATTATGTGTCTGCAAGCCGTGCCTGTGTACTCTGGCTGCATAGCATACGGTGGCTGTATAACGTGGCAGGATATCGTGGCAGTATATCGTGGCTGCATACTTTTGAATATCTGGGTGTAATATCCCGGTCCGCAGAATCCTGGGCCGTATGACCCCGGACCACTTGACCCAGGCTGGAATAGTGTTTACAAGATTTTCTTTGATTTTGATGTGTAAATAAGACCTGTGTGAATATATATGAAAATATATATATTGAAGAAAGTATTTAATTGTCTATATTTCCCTTGAACCAATCTATTTCCCAGAGGATATAAATAAAAAGAACAAGAGGTTAGCTCATGATATCAGGAGAGAATTTAAGTGAGATACTATAATTCAAATGAGAAGAAACCTCGAACATATATATATAAACTCGTGACGTGTGCCCGTCTGCAAACTCTCATATCCAAAACGATTATAGATTTTCATATCAATCCTTTCACAGGTAATTTGACCCCCCCCCCCCCTCCAGTTCCTTGAATTGCTTTCTCCCTATCTCTCTTTAGAAATAGAACGTCTGAATAAATGAGTGATAGCAAAGATAATAATAGCTAGAATGATTGTTTTAAATAATAACTTCAAATAAATGTATTTGACTTCGACGCTTTTATCGAAAGTTTGAAATCGATTTTTTCTTCTTGCTCTCTTTCATGGGGCTGGCCGAGAATGTCCGAAAAACGCCCATTTTATTTGACGAAAGTCCATTTTTTTCACTTTCATGTTGGTTTTACTGATATATGTAATTATCTGTTTCTTACTAAATAATTTGTGTCATTTTTACCCATTATTTTCATTGTTATCCGCATATTGCTACAAAACTATATGCATAATTCAGAATGGTAGAAAACCCCACAATTTACGAACGAACTGTATTAAAAAATTAGAAACAAGTTTAGGTATCCTCCCGGATTTAATCTTCAGGTCTCGTTTCTACGTTTTTTTTTTTTTTTTTTTTTTTTTTTTTTTTTTTTTTTTTTTAATCATTTGCATAATTCTGTTGGAAATAATAACATTCATCGACAGTTATCAATATTTACACAATACATATAGAATAATATGACTTCGACCTATACGCATTAAATACATAATATCGGCTGCTTGTAACGACTATTTACTATTGACTTTAGATTCAAATTTATGTGCTGAACCCTCCTCCCTTGTGTGCACGACCCTAAGGTGTAAACAAACTATGAGTATATGAGTTTCTCAAACTAGGGTGTGTGTGTATGTACTGCATATATATGTATACATGTGTATATATGCATGTATATATACATACATGTGTATCTATATAGCTATAGACATTGACATGGAAATAGACAGATCACTACGTGATTTACCTATCCATTCTTCCTGAATGATACTTGAGACCTGTTTGGATGTATGTGTGCTGGCTCTGAGCTTCAATTGCTAAACTAAGACTGACCAATAAACAACTAGATATACTAATTTTCCCTTTCTTTCAAAATCTTTAAAACTCCTTTTACAGGTAATTTGACCCTCCCCCCCCCCCCCCCCAGTTCCTTGAATTGCTTTCTCACTATCTGTCTTTAGAAATATAACGTCTGTATAAATGAGCGATAGCAAAGATAATAGCTAAATTTATTGTTTTAAATAACAATATCTTCAAATAAATTTATTTGACTTCGAAGCTTTTATCGGAAGTTTGAAATCGATTTCTTCTTCTTGCTCTCTTTCATGGGGCTGGCCCAGAATGTACGAAAAACACCCATTTTATTTGACGAAAATCCATTTTTCACTTTTAAGATGATTTTACTAATATATGTAGTTATCTGTTAACTAAACTTCAATATCACGTTTACTCAGGAGAGAACAGAACAACTTTCAAACCAATCGCTGCTCGTGAGTTCTTACAGAGGCTTATGAAAGTCATTAGAACATGACCAATAACAAATGTGCATTCAGTTTATTACTTACATCGTAAGACGAAAAGAAATGCCCTGGAGGATGTACTTGGGCGTGGCTTTGTGACGTCATCGTCCACGACGTATATATAGCAGAGGCATCGCAGTGTTCAGAAGGACACATTCGCTTGAAAGATGAAGGCTCTGGTAAGAATAGGAATATTCCAATCACAAAGGATTTGAAACAAGTGTTAAACTGATTTCAATTCGGTGAAAAAAAAAAAAAAAAAAAAAAGCATTTCCACAGTTCATTTTCCAAATTTATATTGTTTACTTCTGAATATAAGGGAGATAAGTCTTGCATATATGTAGTATAAAAGAAAATCATGTGCCAGTCGATCTGAGAACTGAACGGTGTGTATATATAGTAAACTAAAGTATTCTTATTTTTCGTAAGACATTATCTGAGCGTAGCGCTTGTATCCACAATAATTTTGTTTCCAATAGGTGATTCTGGTCGCTGTATCCTGTTGCTCAGCACAGCTGGTGCTGCCGTACGCGGCGCCCTGGGTGCTGCCTCAAGCGAAGCTGATCACTACCCCTGAGGTCAAGACTGACCTCAAGACCGTTCCTTTGGTCTCCCCTTACGCCCACCCCTTCGGACATCCCTTCGTGGCTTCCCCCTATGCCTTCCACCACGCTGCCTACCCCTATGGAGCCTACCCCTACATCCTCAACGCCGATGATACTCTCAAGGCCACAGAGTTCCCCTACATTTACCAAAAGCCAGAACAGGAGCCAGCTGTAGAAGAGGCACGTCGTCGTCGCCGCGACGTCGAGATCCCCCTCCCATACCTTCACGCCGTGCCCACCGTCACTAAGCACACTGTGGAGACCAAGCAGTTCGAGCCGATCGACGCCAACACCCCCGCCGACACCACCAAGATCGAGCTCACCACCAAGGAGCACGAGATCTCCGTGCCCGCCGTCAAGTACGTGCAGCCCGTCGTCAACGTCAAGCCCGTCACCTACACTGCTCTCTCCCACGCCGTCCTTCCCTACTCCCACGCCCTTCCTTACACCCACGCCCTTCCCTATGCCCACGCCCTTCCTTACACCCACGCCCTTCCCTACGCCCACGCCCTTCCTTACACCCATGCCCTTCCCTACGCCCACTCTCTTCCATACGCCCATTATCCTGGCCTCGTCGGCGCCCCCGTCATCAAGCTTGACGAGGAGTAACTCCAACTTTCCTGTCGTCCTTAATCTTCCTCACAAAAAAACGACACTTTCTGATGGAAACTCATCTGTTGGATTCGTTTTTGAATCAAACATACACGATGTGTTTAGTCTGAGTGAAATGAAAGAAAAAGTTCAGATAACAATTCCCGAAAATGGAAAATATAAATATCTACTTAAAATTACAAATAGTGAAAAGAATCTGAATATCATCTAACAAAAAAAAGGTGTGTATATGATACGTACATCCAAAACCATCAACCTTTTTTCGAAATAAAATCATTATAATCACATGAAATATCTTTTTCGCATTCCCTGAAAATGTTTTCTGGCAAATACTCTTGACTTAAAATCCAAATGGAATTCTTACAAACTGAAATAATCTCACAGTAAATGCCACACGAAAACGTTATAAAAATACCCCTGCAGAATAGCTTGAGGCATTATTACCCTTTATTTTCATTATGTTATCCGCATATTGCTACAAAACGATTAGCTTAATTCTGAATGGTAGGAAAACACACAATTTACAAACGAAATTTATTGAAAATTAAAAAATGAGAAACTAGTTTAGGTATCCTCTTGGATTTAATTTTCAGGTCTTGTTTCTACATTTTCTTCTTTTACATAATTCTGTTGGAAATAAAATTTGTCTACAGATATCAATATTTACACATTATATATAGAATGACATGATTTCGTTCTGCACGCATTGAATACATAACTTCAGCTTCTTGTAACCACTATTTACTATTGACTTTTGATATGGGTGGGTGCTTCATGCTCGGGGTGATGTGAAGCGATGGTGTGGTAGCCTAATTAGCGCTAAATACTTGCATGCCTTCCCGCTTTCAGCTGCCACCGCTGGCTAGCCTGGTGCAAAAAAGGGAGCAGCTATGCATAAGACTCCCCTGCCAGCTCATAGCCTCTCCATCATCAAGACTTCTACAGTGCCTCCTCGTGGTCACCCATGGAAACTAGGTATCGTGCGGTCCTAGGCTGAACTGTGGAGGCTCTTGGAGCAGCAGGAGGCCCTAAAGGTACGGAGCTATGGCCCACCGGCGTGTGGATACGCCCTGGCTTCGTACTAACTCCTGCCCCCGCACCCCCTGGGGTTAATAGGCAGCTGTGGGGAGGCAGGCATTGCCAGTCGGCCCCCCCGAGATAACCACTGGCAACGAGCCATATAGTTGTTGAAGCTGGGGGGAGGGCTAAAGTCCCTCCCACCCTGCAAGTACGGCGGGCTGTGGGTCCCTCTGGGTTGGCGACCGCTGGGACTCGGGTGGGGAGGGGGGTTAACCCCCATCCCACCTGGGTCCCTGCGGCCGCCAGCCTGGCGTGATGTTTGTGGGGGAAAGCCCCAGGGAGCCCTGCAGGTGGATTATGGGGCCTGCAGCCAGCCAACCTCCTCTATATGGGGCGGCGTCGGTAGGGGTGGCAGAGGTGGCGCCCACCCGGAGTGCCTACCCGAGTTTAGACCTCAGGCGGACTGTCAAGGTGGGGGCTTGGAACATCCGTTCCTGCGACAGGACGTTCGGTTACCACTACTATCGAGGGAATTGAAACAGCTAAGAGTTCAGGTGGCTGCTCTCTCGGAGGTGAGAAGACCTGGCAGCGGCACGATTAGTGTGGGTGGCTACACCTACTACTGGTCGGGCCGCAGCGATGGCCACCATCTCCAGGGAGTAGCCATAGCCATCTCCAGCAGACTTCAACCCTTGGTAGTTGAGGTCACTCCAGTCGATGAGCGTATCATGGTATTGAGACTGAAGCTTTCATTTGGCTTCATGTCTCTTGTTGCTGTGTACGTTCCTACGGATGTATATAAACTTGAGGTGAAAGAGATATTTTACGCCAAACTTGCATTTGTGGCAGACAGATGTCCTCGGCGAGATATTCGTATTGTTCTGGGCAACTTCAATGCGGTATCCGGCTGTGATCGAGCTGGCTACGAGATGTCTGTCGGTCCTCATGGCTCAGGAGCTGATGCTGGCAGCGAGAATAGCCTCCTTTTCCGTGACTTTGCTAGGTCCCAGAAATTGAGGATTTCTGGCTCCTGGTATCAGCGTTCTGACCCGCATCGCTGGACTTGGTACAGCGGTACAGGTAGAGTGGCCAAGGAGATCGACCACATCCTCGTTAGCACTCGATGGAGGATCCTCCAGAACTGCAGGGTATATCAAAGCGCTGAGTTCTGTGGAACTGATCATAGATTAGTTGTGGCTACTCTCCGGGTCCACTTTAGAACCCCCCGTCGCCCAAATGAACACCCTAGGGTGTTTCATTTGGACAGATTGAGGGAGGACGAGTGTATTCGGGGGTTTGCCGAGGCTATCTCTGGTCGTCTCACAGCACTCAAGGGCCAGACAGACCCTGTTCTTATGTGGGATACCTTCAAGCGTGAAACGCTTGATGCAGCTCAGGAATCCATTGGTCAACGCCCAAGAACAAGACAGAACTCCATCTCGCAGGAGACGCTGGAAGCCACAGATGCTTGTCGTGCGGCTCGACTGTCAGGGGATCGCAACTTGCACCGCTCTCTGTTGCGCAGGACTAGGTCACTGTTGAGAAGGGATAAGGAACAGTTTATCAGTAGTCTTGCAGAGGAGGTCGAAAGCCATTTCCTAGTAAATGACCTTCGTCCTGCCTACCAAGCTCTGAGAAAGCTGAACTCCAAGCCCTCCTCACAGACGACTGCAGTCCGCTCAGCAAGTGGCCAGATAATCTCAGATCCTGATGGGGTGCGTGTGCGTTGGGCTGAGTATTTTGAGCAGTTGTATAAGGTTGATCCACCAACAGTTAACATGGATGCGGGTAATGTTGAGACTCCTCTGCCAGATCCACCCATCAGCGAGGATCCACCCTCCCTGACCGAAATCAGGGGGGCGATCTCCAAGCTGAAGTGGTAAAGCAGCAGGTGTTTGTGGCATCCCAGCCGAATTGTTAAAGGCTGGTGGAGAACCTATGGCAAGGGGCTTGCATGCAGTCCTGTCTGCCATCTGGCAGACTGGTACCTTTCCCCCTGACCTGCTGAGGGGTGTGGTCATCCCTCTCTGGAAGGGGAAAGGGGATCGGTGGGACTGCAGCAATCACCGAGGCATTACACTACTCAGTGTACCAGGCAAGGTACTCGCGCACATCTTACTGAGACGTATCAGGGACCACCTGTTGAGGCACCAAAGGCCAGAGCAATCTGGATTCACTCCTAGTAAGTCCACAATAGACCGCATCCTGGCGCTTCGAATCATTATAGAGCGCCGTCGTGAGTTCGGACGTGGGCTGCTCGCAGCCTACATCGATCTCAAGAAGGCGTTTGACACGGTGCATCGCGAATCTCTCTGGGAGATCTGAGACTAAGAGGAATTCCAATAAGGATTATTGGACTAATAGCAAACCTGTATACAGGCACTGAAAGTGCTGTAAAGTGTGGTGGGGGCCTGTCAAGCTTCTTCCCTGTTAGTTCAGGTGTGAGGCAAGGCTGTGGTCTTGCACCAACACTTTTCAACACTTGCATGGATTGGATACTGGGTAGAGTTACTGTCCAAAGTCACTGTGGAGAAACTCTGGGCAATATCAAGGTTACAGACCTTGACTTTGCCGATGATGTTGCCGTACTCTCTGAATCTCTGGAAACCCTTGTGACGGCTCTTGATGCATTTAGCAATGAAGCAATGCCCCTGGACCAAGACCAAGATCCAGGATTTTGGGGGCCTGCTAGGAGACCCTGTCCAGTCGATACGTGCTTGCGGTGAAAACATCGAAGTCACAAAGAGCTTTATATACCTCGCTAGTGCATTTCACGACTCTGGGCTGTCAGACCAAGAAGTCAGTAGACGGATTAGCCTGGCAGCAGGGGTCATGAAATCTCCCGACAAGAGTATTTGGAAATGTCGATACCTGTGCAGAAGGACCAAGTTACGTGTTTTCACTATCTTGTGCTCTGGAATCTCGTCTTGATGCCTTTTGTAACAGATCCTTGTGCCGGATCATGGGGTACAGTTGGCGGGACCATGTGTCCAACCAACGGCTGCACCGTGAGACCGGTACAGGACCTGTTACTTGCACAATCCGTGATCGCCAACTCAGGCTATATGGCCACTTGGCTCGACTCTCACAGGATTATCCTGCCCATCAGGTTGTCTCTGTCCGAGACAACCCTGGGTGGAGGAGGCCTGTGGGACGACCGAGAAGGTCGTGGCTTGGGCAGATCGATCAAACCTGTCGTGAGGAACTAGAGATGGGCCGGGCCCCTGCCTGGCGGCTCGCCATGAGGGACCCTCGCAAGTGAAAACAAAAGGTGGATGCGGCTATGCGCCCCTGCCGGCGTTAGCCCCAAAATGATGATGATTTTGATTCAAATTTATGTGGACGACCCTAAGGTGTAAACAAAGTATGAGTATATAGACTTCTCAAACTCAGTGTATGTATACTGCATATATATGTATACATTTGTATATATACATATATATACATGTATATACATAGATAGATATAGACATTAACATGGATGTAGACAGATCAAAACGTGATTTACCTATCCATTCTTCCTGATTAATGCTCGAGACCTGTTTGGATGTATGTGTGCTGTGTATGAGCCTCAATTGCTATATCAAGACTGACCAATAAACAGCTAGTTATACTAATTTTCCCTTTTCCAAAGATTTTTTTTTAAACTCCCGTTGGAAGTAACAGGTTCCTCGTTAAACATTACGAAAATTATCTAGGCCTATAACATATATGTGTGTGTGTGTAAAACTCGTGGCGTGTGTTCGTCTGCAAACTTTCATATCCAAAAGATTATAGATTTTCACACCAATCCTTTAACAGGTAATTTGATACCCCCACCCCTCCAGTTCCTTCAATTGCTTTCTTATCTCTCTTTATAAATATAACATCTGAATACATGTGATAGCAAAGATAACAATAGCTAGAATTATTGTTTAAATAACAATAACTTCAAAAAAATGAATTTGACTTTGAAGCTTTCATCGGAAGTATGAAATTTTGATGACGGGGGCGCCGACGAGGCCAGGATAGTGGGCGTAGGGAAGGGCGTGGTGTAAGGAAGGGAGTGGGCGTTGGGAAGGACGGCGTGGGAGAGAGCAGTGTAGGTGACGGGCTTGACGTTGACCACAGGCTGCACGTACGTGACGGCGGGCACGGAGATCTCGTGCTCCTTGATGGTGAGCTCGATCTTGGTGGTGTCGGCAGGGGTGTTGGCGTCGATCGGCTCGAACTGCTTGGTCTCCACAGTGTGCTTGGTGACGGTGGGCACGGCGTGAAGGTATGGGAGGGGGATCTCGACGTCCCGGCGACAATTTTTCTTTTTTACAGCTGACTCCCTGTCCGGCCTTGGGAGTAACGAAGAGAATGGGAGAATCAGGTTGGTAGTAGGCGTATAAAGCACCATCTTCGTAGCGGTCGTCGCTGTAAACGGTCTCCAGGTCGGTCTTGACATCAGTGTTGAGCTTTGCTTGAGGCGACACCATCTGTGCTGAATAACAGGATTCACCGACCAGAATCACTTATCGGAAACAAAATACGACAAGCGCTACGTTCAAATCATGTCTTACGAAAAACAGAAATACTGATAGCTGTATATACACCGTTCAGTTCTCAGATCAACTGGCACACGTCTTTTTCTTTTACTTATACCGCATATGACCAAATATTTTCTGCCCTACATGTAGAAGTGAACAATATAAGGTTTGTCATGACCCGTGAACAGTAATACAAGGTAAAGGCCACTTTCTTAGTTTGGAAAATGAAATGTGGAAATGTTTACCTTTCTTGTTTTTTCACCGAATTGAAATCTGTTTCACACTTGTTTCAAATACTTTGTGATTGGAATATTTCTATTTTAACCAGAGCCTTCAGCTTTCGTGCGAATATGACACTTGGCTTGGCTTGGAATGATTTGCGAACCGACACTGCGATGCATCTGCTATATAGACGTCGTGGACGGTGACGTCATGAGACTCCGCCCGGCTGTGAACTCCAGGGCATTTCTTCTCGTCTTGCGATGCAAGTTCTGAATGTACAGTTATGCGTTATCATTACCGTTTTATTACCATTGTCATTACCATTAGCATTGTCATTATCATCATTATCATCTTCATTATCATTATAATTATAATCTTCATTATCATATTCATCATTATCATCCTCAGGACCATCATATACATTATTATTTTTGCCATCACTATCTTTATCATTATCATTACCACCTTCATCATTATCATTATCAGCTTCATCGTTAGCATCATTATCATTATCATTACCATCATCACAATCTTCATCATTATCATTATCATTACCATCATCATAATCTTCATCATTATCATTATCTTCATTGTCATTATCGTCAGTATCATCTTCATAATTATCACTATTACCATTACCATTACCATTATCATTATCATTATCATTATCATTATCATCATCATCTTTTACCCTTCCTTTCTTCTTTTATTCAGTACCTTCCTCCTCTTCAGTTGACATTATATATTAAATTAATTGCAAAAAGCCAACAGAAAAAAATTTAATGTTAGCAGAAAGTTTAAATAGTACACTTAAAAGACAAGATAGCAATGATCTTGTAACTTCAATCTTCAGCATTAAGCCTATAATTTAATCTCGCCTCTTGCACATTTAGCTTTAAAAAACTTGAATCTGATCTTTTGTCTTTACTGATTTTTTTCCGTTTATGGAGACTTGAATTGAATGTTGGAGTTATCAAAGTATTTTCTACATGTCACTGCCTCTTCTTTTATTAATGGATTTTAGATATTACAAAACTCTCATGAAGCTTTCTATTTACATGTTATCATCCATGATTTTTTTTGTTTTTCTTTTGTCAATTCTAAATTTACAATATATTCAGTGATTTTGCCTTGGATAAAATAATAAAAAACACATACTAATTGTATTTCATATCTATTTAGAAAAATATATCCTCATACAAGATCCTGAGATAATGGCAGTATTCTAGTATAATCCTGAAGGTAATTTTTTTGCATTAAAACATTAAATGCATTATCTTTGTGAACTAATAATATTTGAATAGACTTTTAGGCATATATAACTTACAATAGAAAATATATATCCATATAGGTAATACATCCTCAGAGACAATATACTATGAGATCTTAAAGGGAAAATGAGAAAAAGTATCAATGGAAGAAAGGAGGACAAATAACAGAAAGAAGAAAAAAAACAAGAGGGTGAAAAGAACGGAAAAAAGGACAAAAAAGGAACATGAAAATACTTGATTCACTCTCCAAACAGCATTAAAGAAACGGTTACTCTAGCGTTCTCATCCATGTCTTCCTTAATTTCTCCATATACCTCTTCTGCTAGCTTTCTGTGCTTCTTCTTCCCTGATATAACAAGTTCTCCATACAGGTACACTCCCATTGCCTGGTCCTCAGTTAAAAATCTTCTCACATCATGCAAGTCAGGAAAATTATTTAATATTACTAATTCACACCATCTATGGCGAACATCAGCATTCTGAGCTACAATGTCATAGTGCTCATATATCTGTAGTAAGGCCTTGCAAGAAAAACTTTTCAGTTCTAAAATATATTCTAAGAGCAAGACAATCTGGTCTGGAAAAGAGAACTTTTCAAGATTGATCTTCATCTTTTTAACCCTTGGTTTTTGTCTACTACTTTTGTCAACATGAACCCAATAATTAAAATGTGACTTCACTGCAGACACTAACTGATTAGATATATTACCATATTTTTCTGTAATATAAGGATTGAGTCCAGGATGATTGAGCCACTCTTCATACAGACCACTACGGGTCATCCCTTTTTCTGCAGCCTCCGGGTAAGCACTAATGAAAAAGTCTATTATCTGTTCGGATAATACCAACTGTCCATGATAAAATGTTACATAATCTTTTATCATTGAATCAAAAGTTTTCCTTCCTATTATTCTGCTCATGTACTTCAGAAGAAAATATCCCTTCAGATAGTGCACTTGTAAAAATGTTTTTTCTGGATTTCTTCCATCTTTGACATAACCAATGCCACTATCATCTACTAAAGCCTCACCCTGCATAGGTCTCAGCTTCTGCAAATCTACACTTGAATTTTCAAGTTCACTTGTCAGAGTTCTGTATCGTATATGTGCCCTGAGATCTGAAAGTTCCTCAAGGTATTTCATTTTCATTGCTTTATGCTCCAATGATGATAGCAATGTAACTGAACTGCAGGTCACCACTTTATCTTTAACAGCATCACAACTAACATCACTCCCATCACAAAACCCATCTTTTTTCAGTGTTTCACTAGGAACATTCCCATTAACACCCTGATCTTGCCAAATTTCTATTGGGTTATCTTTGCTAGTGGTTTCAGGGATGCTGTGCTGTTTTGTCTTGTATACAGAATCTTCTATCAAAGTAGCTAGTGCATAGATAGAGTCTTCCATATAGGTAGCAAAACCTTCACTAATCCATTCTTCTGTCCAGTCTTGTGCACCAATGTTGATCCCAAACCATGCATGGCTGTTGAAAAGAATATATACATTAATATGTCTGCAAATCATAATAAGAAAAAAATATGATGGGAATTGCTTTTTAAACCATTTCTCTATGTTTCTGTGGAAAGACTGAAAGTCTAATTTTTTCTGTATTTTTATCTTAACTGCATTAAGGCAAATGGATGTACAATCCCTCTTAATATTCTTATCATGAGATATTTAGGACAGTAGCCAAAAGCCACTGACATACATCAAATATTCAAGCACAGTATGGCTTAAAAACAAACTGTAAACAATTACTTTACATTTTTTAATACAAGCAATTAAGTATTGAAGTAAAGACATTCTGTTGAGAGCAAACACCTACCTTATTTCATGTGCAAGACGAATATAGGCTGCGGGATCATCTAAGACCATTGATGGTGACAAGAAGATTAAGTTTGGAGAAGCTAAACCCAAGCTTGCAAAACACTTTGGCACCAGAACAACTTCAAGCCTGGGACATGGGTATCTGCCTAGAAGGTCACAAGATGCTTGCAGAGCAAAAGGTAGAAATGATGCAACTGACTTTATTGCTTCAGATGAAGATGGAGGATAAACCACAGATAGAGCAGTTTCACTAGCCCAGTATTTGGACTGGATGTGACAAGGGTATTCATAGTGCTTACATGGATGAGTTTCTTTGGCCTTTTTATTATTCACAGATGACCCACATGACTTATTCTCAGGTTTTACCACTGGGAGAATATCTACTGCCCATTTGCCAATGGCAATAGCTATAGTTGCAATTGGTAATACCATTGTTGTATGATAATAAAAACAAACTGAAGGTATAATTTCTTTTGCCATGTCTTGTCTGCTAATTGTAGATCCCTGGCATGGTTCTTGTGTATCACAATTTTTAAAATCAGAGTGATTCATGAGCCAACAGTCCTTATAATCCTCAATACAGCCAATAAATTTCACTGGTCTTTCATCCCCTGTCATTGATAGATAATACCCTTTTGGCACTGTGAACCAAGCTTGCCAGGTAGCCATGGCTGACGGAGGATCTTGACATGGGAGTAATGAACGGTTATTGATGGTGGCAGCTGGAGTAAACACACATGGATTGCCATCTTGGTCATTCCTCCAAAGCAGTGACTGCCCTTGTGGTGATGTTTCATATTTGATGCATATAACTCTGGGAAAATCAGCAACTTTTTGTACATTTCTTTTCCATATATTAATAGACCATGGTTCCACAGTGTACTGAAGGGGTACCTGCTCTTTGCCTGACCAAATATTTAGGGCAAAGCTGCATTTTCTAATGAATGCTGGATGTAAGTACTGTGAAACTTCAGTTTTATCGCAAATTACTTCACTTACAGATTTTACCTTAATATCACAACAATCTAGCACAACCTTAAAATCATTTTGTGCTTCTGATTGAGTAGCAACTTCATGCAAGATATGATTTACCAATAAATCTTCTGAATCTATTTTCTCTGCTTGCCCTAATATGTTCTGGCCTTCTTGTACATTCTCTACTCCACATGCACTTTGACTTGTTAATGCACAAGCCTTTTCTAGGTTACTTTGGCCACAAAGAATACCTGAACTCCCTGAATCAGCCAGAGTACTCTTTTCATATTGATTTCTTTCAGTATTGTTAGAACCTTCATAAAAACTTTTAGTTGTGCTAGCTTTGTCTGCTTCATTAAGACCACTAGAAGTCCTTGCAAATGTTGTGTTGCTGTTGCTGTCATCAAAAATTTCTTTACCATGTAAATTTAAGGCAGCTTCACTGACAACCTTCCTTTTGTCTGAACAGAAACACTCACGCACGCAACAATTTCCGTTTTTCTCACACAATGTTGCAGGCTCTAGGAAGATAAACACAATGCCTTCAATTATCTGACTAACTACACTTGTCTTCAAATGTAAGAGATAGTGTCGTGCCCTTATGTCCTTTATATTTGATAGCAAAGGCAAGTCCTTGTCACCCATTTTGTTTAATACTAATGCAAGATTTCCTTATCTTCTTTATATGTTTACACAAGGTCTTGCTTATCTTCCATATATTATAATGTTCTGCTTCCAGGCATCAAACAATTCAAACGGAAACCTGTGAAATGAGGCATGAAATTATCATGATAGTTTTTACCTTAATCTTAAATTGTACAGAGGCCAGTCACAGTGAATGGCAAACAACTGTGAACAGATTGCATCATAGGTAGTAAGTTTTGTAAATGTATGCATTTTTCCACAATTTCTAAATTTACTTTTTGTAATATCAAATCTCAACTTATTCAGCTGACAAACTAATCAATAATAACACCTAGTAATGTATCTAAACCCTTCTATCAATTTTTTAAGAGTTAGTACAATACATTCTTACATTTTCATTCCTTCTCTCCTTCACTGCCGCCAATATGAATCAGCCATGGCATGGGATTTCACAACATCTGAAGATAATCATTACAGGAACTGCAAGAAAAAAGTTTAAGAGTTTATTTTGTATTTATAAAACATGGTAGAGATGAAATGTAATTCAGACAGAAAATTACATGAAGAGATCCAGATCTTAGTGTCAGCTATACAGGAGTTTAATTCCCACTTCATAATAGTTAAAACTAAATCACTGAAAATAACAGTGCTGCAAATCAATATTTTCTTTTGAAGAATCATTAGAGAGAGATTTCAAAATATTATTAATAATACATGATAACATACATGTATTTAGCCCACTTTTGTACATAGATAATAAGTTCCATATACTTCTTTTATATATTAGATGTACCTTCCAGTAAAAAACCTTGCAGATACTATATATTTGTGTGTATAACTGTTTGTTGTCAATTGGAGTCCAAGTTTTATTTTAACAAATTTAAAGTGAGATTTTTTTGGCCTTTGCAAGAGCACCGATATGCAATGTAATCGCATCATATTAGTGGTCTCTGACAAAATTAAGTTCATACTCATTCTAAGCACACAAAATCAACTAAAATAATAGAGACAGTTTCAATATCTACTAATTCGCACTGTGTACTACGAAAAATAAGATTCATAACCGAATCTCACAGCCCATGTGACGTTAGTTGTCACTTAAAACACACATAAAACACACCATTGATCTCATAATTCGTATTATATCACCAATTGATTCTAACATCACTCGATTTAATCTGAAAGAAGACCACAGACTCTGAAGCAACTTGGTTTGTTGACATCGTCGCCTTCCTCCGTTTTTGTTTTTGTTTACACGCGTCGGAATCAGCTGATCGGAGTCGGAATCAGCTGATCGAGCGTCACTCTCGGCGTCGCTCGCCCGCAGAGTGTGAACCATGGCTTTGTTTTCGCTTTAACTAATTATTTTTTCGGGACGATGGAGGTTTTGGCCAGAAAAGAGGGCGACGGAGAACTGCTGGAGACGCTCTGTAGGTTATGCGGCACGAGTGACTGCGGTCGGATGTTGCATTTGGGCGATACGTACTCTATGGTGGGAGCGAGTGACGTCATTTTCAACTTGTTAGACAGCATATCGGTTATACTAAAGCTGCAGGTATGTGGTGCATTTATCATGTGAGTGTATACGATAGAGCAGATAGGTTTGGTATTGGGAAAATGTTGTTTACTATAAAGAGCCCGGGGTCTGATTTGGTATTTCCATCCTTCCACTGTCTTGCCTAGCCATGGTAGCTAACAGCCTTATCAGGGTGCTGAAGAATCAACGTCAAAATTAAGGAGGGTGCCTCTGCTTACTTGAATGGACTTTGAAGTTTGAAAGTCTGCTTAGAAATACCCCCCCCCCCCCCTTCCCCACTCATTCTCTCTCTTTCTTTCCCTCTTGCCTTATTTCTCTCCTTCTCCTCTCCCTCTCTCTCACTATCATCCTTTCCACTCGCTACACCCTTCTCCCGTCCCCTATGCTGCCCCCTTTCACTCTCCCTCTTTCTCATTTTTATGTGTACCAAGATATTAAATAGATACAAAATTTGTTTCATTTCAGGATGAGGACGAAGCACTGATGTCAAAACATGTATGCTTATCATGTTTTAACATAGCAGTTGATGTCCAGGCTTTCATAGATTCCAGTATAAATTTTCAAAAGACAACAATAAGACAGATATTTCCAGAACATAAGTTGGTGGAGACACAAGATATTACTCTGATTCAAGCGCCTTTTGGAAGTCTACGGAAGGAATCTGAGCTTGTTGAGCATCATATTAATGATGATAGTAAAGTTGATGAACCAATATTGAAGTCTCAAGATCTGTTACAGAATGGCAGTTTTTTAGAAACAAGCAATGTCTTACTGAAATCTAAACTGGAAGAGGCACCCAAAGGAAGTCTTGCAAGTGATTTTCAAAAATCAGCTGATTGTGTTAATGCTGATGTGTCGCAGAATAATGTAAAAGTTACTATAAATTCCTCTGAGTTAGGTGTAATTGATCAACTTTCAAAGGATGAACTCCCTTCCGTCCAAACTGAATGTATGCCAGAAGTACCAAGTATCTCCACAGAATTTCAGACTGATCCAAATGTCAAGAGTGATGTAAAGTTTGCAGATGAAGGAGATAGGGTTTTTAACTGCCCTAAAGAAGATGCTTGTGACAAGGAACATTCTTCCTTAGTTTCTCAGAATCAAAGCACTAATAGTACCAATTCAAGTACAAATAATAAGAGTAAGAAAGCAAAGGTAGCTGTAGATAGACAAGAAAAGGGAAAAGAAAGTAGCAAGAAATGTCCAGTATGTTCCAAAAGTTTTCCAAGACAGAGTCAACTGAAAAGCCATCTTGTAAGTCACAGCGGAACTAGACCATTCGAGTGCAAGATTTGTCACACTAAATTTAAATATCGGCGGAACCTCGTTGAACATTCCAGCATACATAATGAAATTCCATCCTTCATCTGCTCTAAATGTGGCTTAACATTCAAACAAAGAAGCAAGTAAGGAAAAATACTTTAAATTAGTTATGTTTTGTATTAATAGTTTGAGCTTGATTGATATTTTGAATATACTAATATTTCTAGCCATGTGTACGTGTTTGTAAATGTTACTTTATCACTAACACTTGTTTTTTTTTTAGTTTACTTAAACATGAGAGGATTCATCGAGAGAAAGACAAACACTGTTACCACTGTCCTCACTGTAACAACCAGTACACTCAGTCTTCTCATCTAAGAACACACATCAGGAATGTTCATGAAAGTATGTAACAGTATTTTGCTTCATCTAGTAATAAGGGTGTTGCATTGATAGATATGAAAGTATATGAATATAAACATTATATATATATGTGTGTGTGTGTGTGTGTGTGTGTGTGTGTATGTGTATGTGTATGTGTATGTGTATGTGTATGTATATGTATATGTATATGTATATGTATATGTATATGTGTATGTGTATGTGTATGTGTATGTGTATGTATATGTATATGTATATGTATATGTATATGTATATGTATATGTATATGTATATGTATATGTATATGTATATGTATATGTATATGTATATGTATATGTATATACATATACATATACATATACATATACATATATATACATATATATGTATGTATGTGTGCATATATATATATATATATATATATATATATATATATATAGATAGATATATATATATAGATATTTAATTATATATATATATATTTAATTATATATATATATATATATATTCAAATATATATATATATATATATATATATATATATATATATGTTAGCACATAAGTACATGAATGCATATTAATAAAAAGACCTATAAGAATATACAATATATGGCAAAAATTTGATAATTTTTACATTCCTTTCAGATAACAAGGGACACAAATGCGATGTCTGTGATGCTGTAGTTCTCTGTCAGTCATCTCTGAGACGGCATATGGCAACTGTCCATGCTAATTCAGCCAAATTTATCTGTCCACACTGTAATAGAGGCTTTAATAACAATCAGAATTACCAAGGTAACTTTCTGTTTGCCAGTTCAGTATTATTGGTTAGTTATAGTAAAGAACATGCATAGATTCTTGCATATACATAAATGTTTCAACATGTGAACAAAGATATATCTGTATCACTACACAGTGCTCTTAGGCCTACATGTAGATTCTTGTATGCTGGCATAAGTTCTGAGTTCAAGCACATGTATGGAAACATTTGATATATTACAAGTGTTTCATTATATAGACACAGGTAGATCTGCAAATACTAGTTCTGATAATTTTTTATATATGCTATAAATTTGATAATCATTATGATTATCATTATTATGCAGTCAGTAAAATATAAATTTAAATCTGCAAAACATATATGAAACAATTTTATAATTTACTCTTCCCCCTCCAAATGAAGGGCACCTGAGGCGGCATTCTGGTGAGCGTCCTTATAGTTGCTCCACGTGTGCCAAGACATTCACCACCACGAAAGCTCTAAGTAGGCATCGGTTAATTCATCAGGGAATTAAGAGCCATAAGGTCAGGAGTGTAGTTAGTATACTTATACTTGCAATTTTTCTTGTTATCAGTTTTGCATTCTTTGCATCTTATTCATATTTTGTAATATATCTTGAAGATTTTTTCTTTTCTTTTCTTTTCTCCAGTGTATCCACTGCAGTAAAGCATTTTATGAATTGTGCGACTTAAAGAAGCACGCCAAGCGTCACCTGAAACGTGTGAAAAAATCCAACAGAAGTCTAGCTGCTAGTAAAACTGGAGAGAATGCTAGTAACTCTACCACTCAGGTGGTGACTGGTATGAATTCACTTAACTTGATGGTCCTCACAGAGTCTCTGCTCTTTAGTGAGCCCCAGCCACTGCTTGAAACATCAGCATCTAGAGTAACAGAGGTAACCTTTATTACTGATTTGACATTTAGTGTACAAACAATTATGACATTTTGTTGGAAGATTATGAGTGATATATTAGCTTATACATCTAATTGAACCATTGCAGTACTTTATGTATTAAATCTGTTTTGCAGATACTTCTGCCAGATGGGAAATTGGGGACACCTAAAGAAGTTACAGCAGAACCACTTTTGGGTTCAGGGGTTATAGAAGCTAATCCACCAAATTTGCAGCAGTCATCAATGGAATTGTCTAAAATTTCAAACATGCTACAGCCAGGAGAGGAAGTTCTGACACCATCACCATTATTACCTGCTACACCAGTCTTATCTGCAGAAAATGTAGAAGCCATCTCTGTGCTGGCCGACACAGCTGTCCTGCAACCACCTGAAACGAAGACCGTTATTACCACACCCATTGACCCTTCCAGAGTCTTGCAGCCAACAGACATAGGTGTTGAGGAGGAACTCCCTAGACCTGAAAATAGAAATGTAAGTCTAGAAGTACAGGAGGCATCCCAGTGTAGTTCTAGTACAGATGGCCCCACTATGGTTGTGCTTTCATCTGTAGGTGCTTCTTCTGAGTACCTACCTGTTGCTGAACAAGAAACTCACACAGGGAATTCTGACATTGATGGGGCCAGACATCAAGAAGGTGAGAGGATCCTTAGCCATGCTACTTGGTAATTTGATCATTTATTTTGTATATTACAATACTGTGTGTTTTGGAAAAGTGGTGATAGGAAATATTTATTTGCAGTGTTTTGATGTTTTTTGTTTTTTCATTTCCAAAACTTATTTCAATCTTACCTAAAAAACTGACATTCACTGAAATATTCAGTTTACTATAACCTCTATATTAACGACTAAAAATTAAATTTACTATAAGCTCTATTATAAGCTTTATATTAAATATCAGTATTCTCTTAATCTCTTTCTGCTCACAGTATCATAGTGACTGACTGCTTAAATACCATTTATATTTTTTCTCAGTATGAGGATACAATTTTAAAGAAATATACCATGAAAGCATGAAAAGACAAATTTTATTGCAGTTGCAATTCAAAACCAGACTTCTCTTTAGGTGCAAGAACATAAGGGATACTTAAAGAAAAGAAAAAAAGATCTATAGTTATACAAAAATCGTCATGGATTTTTTGTTACTTATTTATGTACCTTATCTATCCTTATTCACAGATTAAGGGGTTTACATGTTGTGATAAACCTTGTATATGAGACATTCCCAATTTTAAGGTTATTCCTATGGGGAAAAGTGAACTTTTCTTCATGATACAAGGTAGTATTTTGAGTGTGAAAAAGATCCAATTATAAAAAAAAAAAAAAAAAGGAGAAACAACTGGTACTTAAAATTATATCACAAGAAGATTGGATACTATATGTAATACAATCTGTGCAATAGAAACTAAAACACCCTAATAAGTATAAAAAATATATATAAATAAACTGTGATTTAAGGAAACCATTTCTAGTCAATAAATGTGAATAGTCAATCACTGCTCATATAATATATAGTACTAAGAATAAGCAATATATATATTTTTGTTCTCTTCTTTTCCCCATTATGCCTTCATGTTTTAACATATGAAAAAAAAATTAAAATATCTTTTTATATGAAATTTAATTTTTTTCAAATGTATGCTGCAATTATATAGTATATACAATGCTGGCAATGTATTTATGTATACCTGGAATCTCTTTTTAAACATTCATGAATTATGATATTGTAACTGCTTTTCAGATGTTATCATATCAAATATTAACTGCTAGTCAGTGCCTTGGAAGCAAGGAAGGCATATAAATGTTTGTGCTTAATAGATGTATCATACATCAGTTGTAAAATTGTTCCTTTTTTGGAATATGTGTTCATTCCAGTATGTTATAGGTTACGACACTTGGGAAAATAGATTGTTGTAGCAAAGTGTTCCGTAGCTACAGATGTGTGATCAATTAAATCAAATTGTTTAAGAACGTGATCTTTATAAAGGTGCAATATCACTCTAGTCACTTTCAGACCACCAGAACAGTCACTGTCAATGGCAATTTCTCATTTCTGTTTTGTGTATGTCTGCATTTATACATGTGTTACTGTGCAATGTTCATATAGGTTTTTATGATTGTTAAATATGTATGTGTCTCTTAAAAGTACATAAAATACGTACACAAAGGGTTCGATTTAGTTGCCAAGGGGCTTGCAAATATTTCAGGAAAAAAATTAGGAAAATGTACCTTAGACTGGTAGTAACTGGAACAAATATTCAGTTTGACTCATTGTCTGTACTCTTAAAAATATATGAGAATGACTATAACATGTTTTGTCATCTCTTTCTAAGATGAGGCAGGCATTCACAAATATAAATATCAAGCAGATTCAGACATATGCATCGTCTCTTCTGCTGTTCATATAAAATGGTCTTAAAAGTTCTAGAACTGAATAAGAAATGAAGAATATAAAAGGAAAGGAAAGAATTTGATATAAATCATTCTAGATAAAATTAGTTCTTGACACCAAAGGCTAACAGCAAAACTGATATTTATTAATTTTTACCCAATATAAAACATAGATTAATGTTTAATAGGTATTAAGAAGATATGTGATGATTGTATGCAAGTGTGCGTATTGCTGGAAAAATTGTATGATTGTCTCATGACTATTGTTGTGAACTTATTTATTCTTAATAGAGAATGGATCCTTCAGTCTGTGAACAAAACATTCCTATTTAAAAACAAAGTGCAAAACCTATTTTTAATCTACTGATAGCTGAAACCGTGTACTTTATTTATTGTAAACTTCTTAACTATTAAATAAAATATGTTTGTATAAAGAGTTAGTTTTGGAACCTGTTTTGTATTAACTATCCATTCTGATTGCATGCATTATAATTAAATTTGATAAAGTATTACTGTTAGCGGCAGATGAAAAATGACATCCCAAGACTATTATTTCTGAAGATCTTAATCCATCAATTGGTATTTTCTTGCCTAATTAGTATATAGAGGGTTGGCTTAATGAAGCAGACACCATCATTAGATTTTTTTTTTCAAGTAGTACAAATTAATCTTTAAGGGCAGCCATAACATATGAAATCTACTTTACAGGCTGATATGCCTGTGGTTTTTGAGCATGACAACAAAAAACGCTTCATAGCATCAGGTTATTATTTTGCAATATACTCTTGCATTAGTATCACATACCATTGGCAACTGGAATGTGTCATTTTAGCCTTGAGGATGATTATTCATCAATAATAATTTCTTTATAGCTAATAATAATGTACAGTACACAATGCAACAAACAACTACTCTTCTGATGTTTTCTCAAATTCTTGAACAAAGTATTTACTTCCATGAAAATAAGTAAGTAAAAATGATGATGTGATAATGATGATGATGATGATGATGGTGATGGTGATGGTGATGGTGATGGTGATGGTGATGGTGATGGTGATGGTGATGGTGATGGTGATGGAGATGATGATGAGAACAACAACAGCAATAAAAAAAACTGGAAATCCAAGATTGAACAACTATTTGCTTTGTTATTTTCTTTCAAACATAACTTTGTTTAATCAACAGCTACAAGGTATCAGTGTTGCTATTCAAATAAATTATGAAAACTCTTCTTATTCCAATTTTAGTTTCAATGTAAACCAAGAAAAATCAAGGTTAGTAAAATCCAGATGCCAATGAGCCTTTTCAAAATTTTCTAAACATTATTATTATTAGTTGGATTCATGGTATGGATGACAGATATACCATTATATGACAACCGAGTCAATGAACTTATTGCTTACCTCCAGTATATATAAATGTGTTTGACAGTTCTTTCTGTTCATATTAATGCAGTAATTAATATATCCATGAAATAACACAATTCTAACAAAAGAGGGAAAGTTTGTAAATTTGGATAAAATTATAATAATGAAGCATAAGGAACCAACATACCTCCGTCTATGATGAACTATGGCTCTTCTTAAACCATTGCCGCCAGGGAAAATTAATAAAAAATGGGGAAATTGCTGTGTTCATTTTTTATATTTTTGTGAAATGTCTCTGTTCATAGATGGCTCTGCTGGTGCTTAGCCACAAATGAGTCAATTAGTAGATCTTGTGACCTTATCTGATTTCACTTTTCCTTAAATTGGTGGGAAAAATGTATTTTTTACTAGTGGTATTAATATCAATGGTGTTATTTTTATTATAAACATTATAATTACTGTA
>NC_061851.1:37342616-37350116 GCF_019202785.1 Penaeus chinensis | reverse complement strand
GCTTTACACTAATGACTCTTTCCTTTGTGTATCTATACATGTAAAAAAAAAAAAATTGACTGAGACTGATATCCAGTATGCATTTTCACAGGCAGATATTGCCTCAAATGAAGAAATAAATAATGGTGAGTTCTTTGAGCATGTTTGTGATACGCTAGCCCTCCTTCCTTGTTGAAATAGGCAGTAACAGAGAAAAAGGAATTTTGCCAAAGAAATAATTTTCTTCTATATCACCCTTTCTTAAGTTTCCATACTATACCAAAAGAAATTACCCAGCACATCACATAAACATTCTTTTTTATTTTAAATTATCCCTCACCCTGTCTTTGGAAGTATGCAAAATCTTTAATTGCACCTTCTCTAAAATTACCTTTACTATTCTTTCAGTAGTGTGTAACCAGGAACTTTTTATCAAAACATCCAGGTCAGCTCCAGAAAATCCATATGCCTGTTTTGCTATATCAAGTATTTCTTTTTGCTGTAGCCTATGGCTCTGAGAGGACAGCAGTTTCTGGAGAATGAAGGCCCTTTGGTGAGCATCTGGAAGTGGTACAAGCAATTGCCTGTCTAATCTTCCTGGACTCTGTAACTTTGGTGCAACTGCATCTGGGCGACTTGTGGCACCTATCAGCAAGACAGGTTTACAGCTATCCTGGAAAATATAAATCATCATATAGATAAAGAATATATGTATCTGTAATATTTGCAAAAATGGTTAAAATTTTTGTAACTTTATGAATACAATTAAGGAGAAGCATAGTGATCCAGAAATATGTTATCACCAACTTCCATCAACAGGGGTCTCTCATGGAAAGCCTCCAGGCAGGCCCTCAGTCACAAAGGGAAATGAGCTTAGTACCCATATAGCCTGAGTTATCAGTCTCAGATAATGCAAGTAACAGGTCTCATGCCAGTCTCACAGTGTAGCCATTGGTTGGACACATGGTCCTACCAACTGTACCCCATGATCCAGTATAAGGCCTTGTTACAAAAGGCATCAAGACAAGACTCCAAGGCATTAGCCAATGTCCAGGTTTCACTTCCATAGAACAAAACTGGCAGTATCAAGGCATTAAAGACACTTAGCTTGGTCCTTCTGCATAGAGGTAGATGGAGGTCCTTCTCCATCTACTGTCTTCCTGGTTTGACACCCAGAGACATGGACTGTGCTATCATGTAAAGCTCTCTGTAACTTCAATGCCCTCACTGTAAGCATGTATTGACTAAACAGGTTCCTCTAACAGGCCCTCAAAATCTTGGACTTTGGATAGTAGCTCTACCCATTATCCAGTCCATACAAGTGTTGAAACGTGTTGGTGCAAGGATACAGCCATGCTTACTCCTGAGTTAACAGGGAAGTAGCTCAACAGGCCCCCACCACACTTTACAGCACTTTCAGTACCAGTATAAGCTTGCTATTAAACCAATAATTCATGTCAGAAATCCTTGAGGTCTGTAAGCAGCCCACAACTAAACTCACAATGGTGTTCCACAATGACTCAAAGGGCTAGGATCGGTCTAATTGTGGACTTGCCAGGAGTGAAACCTTGCCTGGCATAGTGAGCAGTATGATGCCACACTTGTTGCTAGTTCCAACATTTTCCTTTCCCTTCCCAGAGAGGGATAACCCTAAACAGGTCTGGGGAATGGAACCAAGCTGCCAGATGGCAGCCAAGACCGTATGCAAATTTCATGCAATAGGTCACCCCAAGCCTTTAGTAGTTCAGCAGGGATATCATATGTACCTGAGGCTTTCCCACCCTTCAGTTTAGAGATCACCTCCCTAATTTCAATTTCGGTAGAAAGTTCCTCCGGCACACCAACTGCTGGAGGGGCTATCTGGTACAGCTGCTCAGAGTACTCAGCCCAACTTTTACGAACCCAAATATGATCTTAGATGATCTGTCCATCCATTGAGTGGTCTGCAGTCATCTACAAGGAGGGCTTGGAGTTCCATTTTCTCAAGGCTTGGTAGGCAGAACGAAGGTCATTTACTAAGAAATGGCCTTCAACCCCCTCAGCAAGATTCCTGATTAATTGTTCTTTGTCCCATCTCAGCAGTGTCTGAGCTCTGTACACCATGGAATGCCATTCAATTGAGCCATACAACATGCATCTGTGGCCTCCAATGTCTCCAATGAGATAATATTCTGCTTTGCCCTCGGGCATTAGGCAATGGACTCCTGCACTGCGTGGAGTGTTTCACACTTAATTAAAGCAATACTGAGTCCATCAGGTTTTTGAGCTTTGTGAACCATTCAGATACTGCCATGATGAACCTCCGGTACACTCCTTCTCTATCAATCTGTCCAAGTGAAACACCCTTGAGTGGCCACTGGAGAGACAAAGAGTTTTGAAATGGACCCTAAGGGCAGCCACATCCAGTCTATGGTCAATATCACAGAACTAAGCACTCCGGCAAATCCTGCAGTTTAGGGGGATTCTCCAGTAAGTGCAAACAAGCATGTGGTTTAACTCCATTGCCACAGTACCCATATCACTATACCATCTCCAGTGATGCAGGTTGGAGCGCTAATACCAGGAGCCAGAAATCCTCAATCTCTGGGATCTAGCAAAATCCTGGATAAGGAGGCTGTTCCCGCTAATGAGATTAGCTCTCAAGCCATGTGGATCGACAGACTGATCACATCTGAATGCCACACTGAAGTTGCCCCATATAAAGGGTGGTAGGCTGTGGAGCCCAATGTCTACCTGTGGGGTTCCCTTGGGTTTTACCCCACAGGCCTCACTCTGGGTTGGCACCTCCCAGGGCGCAGGTGGAATGAGTAACTCCTGTTCCCATCCTGCGTCCCAACAGCCCATCTCACTTGCTGGGTGAGAGAAGCAGTATCCCCTCTCTCCAGAGTTTATATTTGCTGAACATATGAGTCAAGAATACCTATACATTAACCACATCTACTATGAACAATCATCTGTTCTCCAGATATCTAATACCATATCCCTGATGCTCTTACCTGCACTATGTGGATGCCGCGGATGACAGCAGCCAATACATCATTCCCGCTGACTGATTTCTGATTCCCAGCAGGACACAGACTGTCCACTTCATCCATAAATAAGACTGATGGGGAACTGCCAGGAAATGAAAACACATTTCAAAATTAATCTGTTTAACTATCTCACCTCTTTTGTAATAGTCTATGAAAAAAGTGTTCAGAACTACCATATGCTAGTTAAATATATCACCTTAATAACCTACTAGTATTTTAATATAATAATATAATAGTTTATAATATTGTGACTCCCCAACACTTGTAAATAATGGAAAATTTACGGAAAAACACACAAGGCATGAAACCCAGTTAATTCAAAATAAAACAATTATTCACCAATAAATTCTCTTGCATTTCCTAAAAATAATTGTCTAAATCAATAATTATAAAAGGACTCTACCTGTCACATGCAAATCTAAACTTCTGATAAACCTCTTCACTGCCACTTGCTGAGGACTTTGTCACATCTGCTGAGGTTAGAGAAATCACAGGAACATTCATCTCAGCTGCCGCCTGATTCACCATGAGGGTCTTACCTGTACCGGGGGGACCGTGGATCAATACCCCAGTCCAGCCACCCAGGAGAGGATTACCTGGAAGAATAAAAATACATTCAGGACACATCTAACATTTTGTGCTTATACAGTACATTACTTCACTCATAATTTAAACAACAGTAATGTCTATAACAAACACTCTGAATGTTCATAACATCAATCCTTCTGAATATTTGATTTAGAGAGGTTTGGGATGCACAGTATTTCAAAGTTTTATGCTACAGAGCCTCATGGACAAAAACATTTTCTGTGCTGCAGTTTCTCAACAACAGTGAAAATCCATAATCTCATCTACTTCAAGTAGAAAGATTTGATAATTCATAGTCTATCAGATTTTTAAAAATGCTTCCATATACCAATAATATATTCATTACTAATGACCTATGAAAGGTAAGAAACACACAAAAAAATATTTCTTTCCAAAGGTGGTAGACAGCCTTTTTCATTCTAAGAGCCTACTACTCTTTCTAGGTTAATCATTCAAGAATTCTTAACATTGCTTCTAACAATATAAATCCTCTGAAACTTACCCATTGTTCCCATATCCTTGAATTTATTTTCCATAATTTTCAGAAGCATTTCATAAGCATGGCTCTTGTAATAAACATTTTCATTATAGTCTTTTTCTTCTTCATTTTGACTTTTGGTATTAGCTTCATCTATGCTTTGTATAGTGATTTTTGTATCTCTTCCAACTCTGATCCAGTGCTTTTGCAAACTAGTATCTACTTCTTTCCACTGCTTGATTCCCTCATCTGATTCTCCAGATGTAATGATTTTCTCCCTCATTCTTGCTGCGAGCAAGGACTTGTGCAAGGTTGCATTTGATTTTTTATTGGGTGTTGAAGTGACAATTCCAGAATCAAAATCCTTGGACTCTTCAACAGAATTGCCTTCATGATACTCATCAATTGTGACAAAACCAGCACCTGTGTCATCGCTTGAAAGTCGAAGTTTTGATAAATCAGAAGCTAGAGCAGAGCTATCAGAGCATTTGTATTCATCTAAAGTTAATAGTTGTGAAGGAACAGTTGAACTCTTATCAAACACAGAATCATTACTTGAACAACTATTTAAGCTCATATCTTGCAAACGATCTGCTAGTACTTCCGATATGCTATTTGGATCACTGATCTCATTTACTGGAAGCACGTAATTTGAAACCTGGAACACTTGGTCTGCTCTTTTCAGTGCGTGAAGATGTACTTTACTTCCAATTTTCAACGTGAACTCTGACCCCAAGGGACAAGTACTAAATAACTGATGCTTAATTTGTTCCTCAATCAAATGTCGTTCTCTTTTATTCTGAGTCTTACACGAACTGAAAATCACTTCTTTAGCAACTTCAACACTGGCGATTCTTTTCACTAGTACCAAAGTAGTTGATTTCAGGGAAGGAAAATAAACTTCACAACCTGAAAGTAAAGATTCATATCAATAATAGGGCTTTACATATATTTTTACTATTACACTATATCTCATTAGAATAGAATATATGATAATGCACTACACTATCATGTAACATTAAATATTTTATCTCATTACTCCCTGGGTAATGAGATAAAGGTTCGTTCTAATCTCAGCACTGAAAGCTTTACTGCATTATTCCATTAAACATACACATTCACATAAGTTAATCTTAATATGACAGTAATATCTGTAAATATAGTATGGTTCAATACAGGAGTTAAGGTATGAGGTATATCTTTGGCCATCAGCTCAGATGCTCAACTCACCAAGTTTATGCAAAACTATGCATCCTATCTGCACATTTTCATCTGGCACAGCAAGAAAGGCACAAGAGGTGCCATCAAACTCCAGTTCCACAGGATTATAAGCACTTATATTGCAGCGAATCAAATCTCTTTCATTCAACAAAACTATTTGGTAATGGAAGCTTGGAAAGATCTTCTTAAGCCATTCTGAAATACAGAAAAAAGTTGGAAATATCTATGACATCATAAATATCATTTGTATCAACCCTTTAATTATCAATTTATGTGGACCATGTGAAACCATTTTCATTTTACAAATTTCTTATTTTTTCTACATTTGAAGGTCACAGTCTCTGAAATAAAACAATTTATGTGGCATCATTGTTGCTGGCAACACTTATTCTCATATCACCATGATCCCCCCCTATGATACAATAACCAGAAAAGACAAGTGTTACTTTATACCAGACAGCTTTGCATGCACACCAAGCATTAACTTTCTTTCATTTGACCAAAATTATCCTTCTAGGTTATACCATCCATGAGTGTTTGCCGGCTGAAGTTAATAATCTAACCCTATGCAACAGATATCAAGAATAAACTTTACATTTCCATTTCACTTTCCATTCAAAGCATGGTAAATGTATTTACAAAATATATATGATTATTGTTTCTTAAATGATGATCATATTTGGTTGATATATTCTATAATAACATGTCCACTTTCAGAAGTATAAACTATTCATTGATTTCTTGTACTTTAGGACTAATGTATCTAGCTGTGGTCATGTCAGAAGTTTATGAAAATGTTCCTGAAAATATCTGCATTTGATAACATATCAATGTCACAGAAATAATAATTTTCTTTATTCCTAACCTGGCTCTTCGAACTTGCACTTGATAGTCTCAGACACCAATTTCTTTTCTGTATGATTGTGGCCTCTCTTATCTTTCTTCTTGGTTCCTCTGACAGAGTCATCTTGCTTTTTTAAATCCTGCTGCTTTCTTTTACTGGCTTCGTCTTCCTTTGACTTGCTTCCATCCAATGCCTCAGGGTCTGACATGAGCAAAGGTTCTGCATGCATTGACGACCCTTTCAAACACAGACAAAAAGTGGGTAAAATGTGCACGAATTTCAAGATCAATTTACTGTTATACCAATATAAGAATAATGTTCAATGAAAGGTATGACCTGTCTCATCTGTAAAAAATAGTAACACTAATAAAATTCAAAATTTTTATTTCTTTTAAAAGACTTCAACTAACACAAAGTTATCACAAAATTATAAAGTTCTCAGCATTAACAATTACTATAACAAGTTTCTCAATACATAAAACTACTTTCAATAATCATAAACAGTCACCTCACCTCTGATGTAGGGATGAGAAAACCGAGACAGTCTGAGGTGATGGCATTCTACCATATGAATCTCCTCTGCATAACCAGGAACCCAAGCATCACATTTCATACAAGGGAGATAAGCATTATTGGGTAACTTGCTCATCTTCTCTGAAAGGAGAATGGGAAGGTAAATCTCTTTCCACTGTGTCACAAACTACTTATATACATATATCATATATATATATATATATATATATATATATATATATATATATATATATAATATTTATATATTTATATATTTATATATTTATATATTTATATATTTATATATCTATATATTTATATATTTATATATTTATATATTTATATATTTATATATATATTATATATTATATATTATATATATACATATATTTATGCACATATATACATATATATACGTACATATATTCATGTATGTATATATATACATATATATACATATATATACATATATATGTATAATATACACATATATATATATTTTTGCACATATATACATATATATATATATGTACATATATTCATGTATGTATATATACATATATATACATATATATGTACATATATATACATATATATACATATATATGTACATATATATACATATGTATGTATACATATATATAAATATATATACATATATATGTACATATATATACATATATATGTATACATATATATAAATATATATACATATATATATAATATTATATAATATAATACAATATATATATATTTATATATATATATATATATATATATATATATATATATATATATTTATATATATACATATATATAAATATACATATATATATCTATATATA
>NC_061851.1:37315116-37337616 GCF_019202785.1 Penaeus chinensis | reverse complement strand
GTATAGCCAGGTTGGGCACATAGCGGGCATCTGGCTGTGGAACGGCAATGTTTGGCAGGATGTCCTAAATGCCAACAAGTTTGGCACTGACGAGGAGGAGGTTGGTATGGTCGGACAGGTAGGGATTCCCCACCTATGTAAACATTTAAGGGAAGGTCATGTCTACGGAAAGTAATTTTGGCAATGTTGATGGATTTCTTACGATTTCCTCTGGGAGGAATGGAGTAGCATTGTACATATGTTGCATCATAGTCTGTGAGACAAGCGAGTAAGTCCTCTCCACAATCTGACCATTCTTTGTCATGGATTGGGCAATCTGTTGGGGAGATAGAGACAGTTCCAGTGCAAGTATTGAGGGTTGTATGAGGTTCTGTAGGGATGGGATTACCACATAGATCAGTAAGTTTTGTTAATGTTATAGCTTCGTTTTCAGTTGTTACTGTGACGAGACGGGAGTGGTCGCGTCGGCTACGGAAAGAGACTTTGCCTACCTGTTTTTGGAGGCATTGTTGGAAGAGGAGGGTGTTTTGAGAGTAGGGAGCTGTGGGAGGGATCACGAAAAATCGGTCCCATTTGGCTGGGCTAAATAGAGTATTTAGGATTCTTGTAGAGGTGGGGGTAGTAGAAGTGCGGGGACGTGTGGAGGAGGGAGTAGTGTTGAGGGGGGTAGTGTTA
This sequence comes from Penaeus chinensis, assembly GCF_019202785.1. Taxonomy (NCBI): domain Eukaryota; kingdom Metazoa; phylum Arthropoda; class Malacostraca; order Decapoda; family Penaeidae; genus Penaeus; species Penaeus chinensis. The sequence continues at coordinate 37,336,941 of NC_061851.1, read as the reverse complement.
CGGGGAGGTGGGCAATAAGGTTGTAAGGTAGTAATAAGGGGAGATGGGATGGTTGATGAAGAAGGTTGTGGGAGTGAAGGTGTTGAAGTTGAGCATGTTGGGAGAGTAGAAATGTCTCCTGGGGGTTGGTTGTTGATTAGGGTTGATACTGTACTAGTATGCATTGATGATGGGGGAGTTGTTGCAGTGTTCGGAGCCGTGGTCAAAGGAGAGCTGGGATTGGGGCTATTTGATAAAGGGGCAAGCCTCATTGCCCCTAAGATTGGGGTTATGGCTTCATTATTGGCCATGATAAGCCTGGAGTATGTTGGGGAAAAAAATAGTCCACCCCTCAGGGTCCCCTTGAGGGGTAAGGGCCAGGCCGTTCAGGACTGACATAAAGTCAGCCTTTCATCATTTCAGCCCGGCTCTCACACCTTAGGGGGTGGATAGTAGAAGGGATTGATGAAGAAACTGAAACGAAAAGTATGAGTGGGAAAAAAGACTATGCAAAATTAGTTGAGTCGATGGCTAAGTCCCAAGGTTGAGGAGTTCCCCATCATTGGGTCTCAGTCTTCGTCTCCTAAGCCCCCCCACGACAACAACGGGCAAAGGATTGGGGGGGCACTTTGCAGAAGCTTTTTTTGTTCACTCACATTTTTCATGTACAAATCTTGTGGTAGTTAAAGAACCCAGAGTCAACATGAACTCTCTCTCAAAAATAATATATAAAAATAATATTTACTCTAACCTATTCAATACTTTATAACATCGGTTGAAATGGTTAATGGTTAATGGTTAAAAGCAAAATAAATGTGCTAGACATCTAAGGTCATGTAGCACTATAGTAAATGGTAGTGAAGGGTGGTTGAGTTAGTGATTAGTTGTCAAAGTTAGGCAATGGGTTAAGGTTAGGTGAGGTAATGTATAGGGGTTAAATCAAGTGAAGAATGTATATGCATTTGAGGAATGGAAACAGGTTGTCAAAGCAGAAAGTGTGATAAGTTGTGGGAGGGATCACGAAAAATCGGTCCCATTTGGCTGGGCTAAATAGATTATTTAAGAATTTTGTAGAGATGGGGGTAGTAGAAGGACGGGGGCATGTAGAAGAGGGAGTAGTGTTGAGGGAAGTAGTGTTATGGGGAGGTGGACAATAAAGTTGTAAGGTAGTATAAGGGAGGATGGGGTAGTTGATGATGAAGGTTGTGGGGGTATAGTTGTTGAAGTTGAGCATGTTGGGAGTAGAAATGTCTCCTGGGGTGTTGATTAGGGTGGATACTGTAAAAGTCGGCATTGAGGAGGGGGTATTAGTTGTAGTGTTCAGAGCCGTGGTCAAAGGAGAGCCTGGGGTCAGGAAATCAGGAGTTTGAATTGGTGGAGCTATTTGATGAAGAGGCAATTGCCTCTAATAATGGTATGGTTAATGGTTAATGGTTATTCATTGTTGGCCATGATAAGCCTGGAGTATGTTGGGGAGAGAAACGGTCCACCCCTCAGGGTCGCTTGAGGGGTAAGGGTTAGATAACTAAAGCAGGGGAATACCGTGCCCATGGCTCCCTCAGGCCGTTCAGGACTGGCACAAAGTCAGCCTTTCATCCTTTCAGCATGGCTCTCACACCTTAGAAAGTGGATAGTAGAAGGGGTTGGTGAAGGGACAGAAAGAAAAAAGTAGGAGGGGGAAAAAAAGACCATGCAAAATTTGTTGAGTCGATGGCTGAGTCCCAAGGTTGAGGAGTTCCCCATCATTGGGTCTCAGTCTCCGTCTCCTAAGCCCCCCCACGACAACAACGGGCAAAGGATTGGGGGGGGCACTTTGCAGAAGCTATTTTTGTTCACTCACATTTTTCATGTACAAATCTTGTGGTAGTTAAAGAACCCAGAGTCAACATGAACTCTCTCTCAAAAATAATATATAAAAATAATATTTACTCTGACCTATTCAATACTTTATGACATCGGTTGAAAAAGAAATTAAAACAATGTTATCCGCTGAGAAAATAAAAACACACAGAACAACATAAATTTTATTAACACAAGAAATCCACTTACAAAACATAGATAATAAAATCACATATACTGCATGATCTAGAAATCCTGCAGAAGTTTAAGAAAACACTGGATGAATTTCACATTAGAAAGAAGAAAATCATTATTCCATCAATTTCACATCAGCTGTCAATAGTCAGAGATCTTGCTTATCTTTAATTGCACCCCCCCATAAAAAAAGCCAAAAAATAATAACGATACCATTGTTATATACAAGACGCAACATCCATATATCAGGAAAATATCACCAGAAAAAATACTGATAGTTTCTGTCTTCAATTTCATTTTTTATGAGCCAGTGAAAGGAAGAGTGGAAGGGTCAGGGAGCATGATAATGAAAGGAAAAAAAAAAAAGGGGGAAATGTATGAGGAGAGACTTAGGAAGAGAGAGATTAGCCTTTCATATAGTGAACATTGTAGAAAACCACAAAATCACAACCAGCAATTCATACATCAATATTCAAGAAATATCATATTATCAAAAAGAAATTTTCTCGTATTTACACCTTATAAATCAAAGTTAGGCCACCAACTTCCAACTTCTTTTACACATTTCTAGAACAAAAGGTTTGCAGAAGGCAAAATAACATAATACCAACATGCAGTATTGGGACCCTGTTAACATTCCATTTAGTATACAACTAAACTGGATTATGGAAGCAATTATTCAATTAATCATGTCAGTATCACAGATATGCTGTCAAAAGCTATTCCACTTTCTAGCTGTTCTGTTCTTAATTTATATCATAAGAGTTGGGCAAATTCATTCAGTACATGATGGCCAAAAAATTAAAAGACAAAAAATCAACTTAATAGCAACCACCTGATAAATAGGTTCCTATAGATTCACAAAACATTCCCTGGTCTTTCTTTGTGAATAAATATATTAAATGTAGAAGTTTGTTCCTTTACTCATCTTCATCTATCCACATTTCTAGCAACAATATGATTTATGAACAGGAAAACCGATTCCCAAAGTGACAATTCCTTTACAACTGCTACTATAAGGTTGTATCTCAACAAACCATATTTCTAATTGTAGGCATACTCACAAACCACTGATATTTAGATTAAGCTAGGTACATCCTGCTACCAACAGGAAGAAATTCGTGACAAGCTCATATAATTCATGGACAGATGCAAGCCTTCATCTTGGCACTAACAAATCTTGCCCCATAGCCATACAAAACAGGTGAACCATGTATATCCTGATTCATTTGTTGATAATGAGTTATAGGGGTTATCAAAGTTCATGCAACCAACCATGGATTATATGACCACTGCAATGATCATTCTTCTTCTTAGCCATGATGACTGTATATAACATACTGCAACTTCTACCAAGATCTAAGATATATATTCTACCCATCACTCAGTAATATGCTCACTAAACATTTTGTGGCAGAGATTTGCAGGCTGCTTTTCCTTTTCCTGTAGCTGCAATTAGTGAAATAATAATCATATTGATTAGTAGCAAGAACAAATAAATGTTCAAAGTATTCAACCTCTTAAAGAAAGCTTATTGAACACATATCTAGGGCTTTATCCCAAAAGAAAGTTTCAACTTCAGCTCCACTGCCTTGCCTACCTTAAAGATTATCTAGACGGCCTATAGTAGCAAATCCATTACCTCATATCCCATGTCATAGTACATTAAGAAAAACTAGACATTTTTTCATGTAAAATTCTGGCACCTTAAGGAAGTGCTACATCACACTAAGACAACAGTTACATTGCCAGATTAATGAGTCAGTGAAAGACGAAAAAATACAATAAAATAAATGTGATATAGCAAAGGGAAGACACATTTAATTTTCTATTAAAAAAACATACATGACCAAATGGAAAAGGGAACTTGCAGTTTAATTGATTCATCAATAATCCAATCAAGTATAAGCTAGTAGTATTGCTATAAGTATTGCACTTGATAGAAAGGGAAAACTTTTGACATTTGTTTTAATTTGTCAACTAGGTAAAAGCATTCACAGTGTGTAATACCCAAAAATAAATAAATTGTACCCTATCACTAAATACACTATATTCTTGTCACTTATTTTAGTTAAAAAAAAGTACAAAGGTATTATTGGACTGTAGTAGCAAATCCACACTTTGCTGTTATGTCTACACTATTAATTAAGAGAAGTTGAAAGCACCACAAATAGATTACCATCTACATCAGTGGTTCTTACACTTGTTACCTCCACGTCCCTTCTTGTGGTTTCTAGTTTATTTCTACACCCCTCTAACACACATCTTCAACCTAATGATTAAAACGACTCCTGAGTTAAAAATTACAAATGAAAAAGATGCATTTTAGTATTTTTCATTGACCAATTTTCCTGTATCAAAAACTCCTATACAATTTAACACAGACTGAGAGAATTTCTAAAGTAGATGGAGAAATTCCTATTTTCACTCCAACCCCTAGGAAGGCACACACCCAGAATAAGAACCACTGATTTTAACATGAATAAGAAAATGAAAATAAAGTCAAAGTCATGAATAAATATTTTTGCATTACCAATGTTCAATTGCAACCTACAATGTACATCTCTCCTTTTAGCTTTACTTGCCTGTAAATACTAAAAAGGATTGCATAAATGGAGAATTCAAAATCAGTGATAGCAAATCTCTTTTGAAAATTAATGCCCTATATATACAATCAAATGCAATTTATACAGAAAAACAAACATAAGATAGATATGTTGTATCCAGTAATTCATAACTGCACTATATACATCATGGACTTTGTACTACCTATTCAGCAAGTAGAAATATCAGAGAAATAATCTGAGAATCAATAGAGAACTGGGAAACATTATTGCACCTTTCAAATGGTTAATGTTCCTATTAAAGATAATACTACAGAAAAAATGCTGAAAAGGGAATAAACAAAAGGTCTTGGTAAGTAAAATGTAAGAACTTTACAGAACTGTAATGTAACTGAGGTTTGCAAAGACATAACTTGTGCAAATGGACATCATAGATTCTATTTATGTATTGCCAGCTGATCTCTGTTCACTCCACACATCCATCAGCTGTCCAGGATCATCAAATCCATGTGAGGCAATGACCCACTTGTAATTTTCTTTGCTATATGTCTTCCTATCAAAATAAAACTCATTATGGTGGAAGGGTGTGAGTCCAGCCTTCTTGGCAGCCATTCCCAGGAATATGTCATCAAATCGGAAGTAGTTTGTGTATATACTACCGATGTAAAGATACTCCAAACTCTTCCTGGATAGCACATATGCACCTGCTGTAATATATGGTGGCCAGTGTGAATAAGGGTACTCATCTAATGAGACATACCACTTGTTGAAAATCCACCTTATGGGAAGAGAATTGTTGAAAACATAACCTGCATACAAGAAATCTTTATACTCATTTACTGCAGATACCACATATTTCTCCAAATACTGTGGGTAGTTTGCTGGATCCCGGAGAAAACGAAGCATGTTTCTTGTTGAAACATAGTAGTCATCATCAACAAACAAAAAATACTTCACGTACTGGCAATGCTGGTATGTCCAGTGTATACCCATCATTGCTTTTAGAGTGTTGTTATAATAAGAGTCAATAAAATCAGCTTGTATGATGTCCTTGTATTCCTCTGCTTCTTTATCAACTCTCTCCTGCAGCTGGGGCTCACTTGGTCGTGTTCCCAATAGAAAAACAGTTCTAATTTCCACGTCAGAGAACCTGCCTTCAAATCCCCACGAGTTTCGAATTCCTTTCCTCTTGTCAAAGTTTTGGACTGCTGACTTTACAACGTACATCAGCCTAATGGAATCCTGAGTTTCGCACTTTTCTGTATTGGAATGGATATATGTGTGGGTGAACTCATTGACCGGTTTCTGTGCCACCTCTTCTCCTGCTCTCATTTTCTCCATGATGGGATCAAGGGAGAGCAGTGGGCCCCAGTGTGTGTAGTGCTTGGAATATGACCATGCAAGAAGGTACTGGTACAGGCCAGAAAAATACAAAAAGGCCAAAAGGCTCAGCAACCAGCCCCACACACATGAGCATCTTCGTCTTGACAGAGCCATCCTCATTTTGCCTCTTCGCCTGAAAGAAATATATGATGTCGTTGTTATTCTTCCTTTTTAAATAACCAAACAAATACTTTCTTACAAACACAATTATAAAACAAAAACTTGAAAACCAAATAAAAAATCTGATTCTATTTTCATCCAAACTGTATAATCAATTACATGGAAATAATAGGAAAGAAAAATATAAAGAATAAAAATAAATAGAGGATCTCACAAGAAAAAGTGTGATTTGATGGAGGAACAAGAGAAAGGAAAAATACAAATCTTACTCACTTAAATAAAGCTACAACTTCAAGTGACATTTTTTATACTTATGCATACTATCACTATCAGTGTTTGATCACCCTTCTACCCTTCACACATTCTTCCACACTAAGGCAATAAATTTGAATTTTCCTAAAATATATACAGCATAGACTAATGAACAAAATGTTCTATTGGGTATGTATAAAATGTCAGAGTATCAACCTGATAATACTGACATATCTAAAAAGCTTAACAGGATTAAAAGAGCCTCACATGAACTAGCTACTGCAAAAAAAATATGTAATCAATAATCAAGGCCATTTAAGCAACAATGCAAAACATACCAAATACTGTAAATGCACTGCCAGAGATTAGTGTGCCCTTGCTGGGAGTCCTGCCGATGTTGGTATGACTGCGTCTGAACCATCTTCAATGAGCCATCCTGCGGAGAGAAATAAATTATGATAACTGCTTATATCATGTATATAACAGAGATACAGAAAAGTCTTAGAGACAATAGATGTAAAACAAACTATGGCAAGAAATAAAAGGATTATTAAGACTTGATTTTTTTGGATGCAAATTATTTTCAACCATTCATGGTTCTCCACTGGGGTTAATCTTTACAGTATGGATGCACTAAGCAAGGGCAAACTGAAGATGATATTCTTGTAGAGAACAAAAACTATGATGGAAAAAGTGCCATTCATAGCCTAAGTCCTCACAGTCCTCCAAAGTTTCAGCTCTTATCTTGCCGTGCACACCAAGAGGAAGACAATGTTTGCAATCTAAACTTTAGATTGCTGAATAATGTTTATGCCCAGGAGTTGGGGAACACAATATCTGGAAATTAGAGATTGATGGGAGTCCTCTTTGACCCAATTCTTTGGGGTTTTAAGATGCCAAACTATTCTCGAAATTTACCAACTCTGCCCTTCAGGCTTCAGCAAAGCCCGGCCAAGACTGAGGCTGAACCGGGTCCTTCCTCTGGTCAGCGTAATCCTACTCCAGAAATTCACCAACGACATCAATGGCAACTGAGAGGCTGTGCTTTGGGCAAGGCGTAACAAACTCTGGGGGTTTTATTGCCTTCCTTAAATATTTCTTCTTCTTCATTTTTTCTTTTCTTTTGTTTTTTTACTTTTTACTTTTCCATTACTTTGATATTGCAGCCTTGTCTTGCATCTCACTATTTTCCCAGTCTTTTGCCACGTCTTCTCCTAAACCATTGCCTAAGAAATTACACAGACTTGGTTACTTCACTGGAATATGTAACAGATATTTTCATTTTTAAATATTCCTTAAAGAGATATTCCAAAACGATAATAATATTACCACTTTATAATCTCCTTGACTGAGTACAAACTACAGAACGATAACTTAACGTTCTCAAACACGCTTTTCATCATCTCATTATCTCTTTCTCCCTTCATTTAGACGATTATACCGACAATCCGGGTACATTTAATGCCTTTAATAACCAAATAAATGTTTAATGACAACAGACGCCACCACGACCAAGCCTTAAGAAAAACTAAGATACAGGCCTCAGGTCACTCGTTTTTCAAGCCTAAGGCCATGGATTTGGCACCTCGACCCTTACCTATCCATTTCCCGGAGGTTTCGTGGTCTGTCAGTGCCATAGTCGCCCCCAAAAGACGAGAATTGTGTAGGCCTACGAGGGAGGCAGCCGACGGGCGCAGGGAAGCATGATTGTCCGATTCCGTGGTAGACGTGATGTGAGGGTGTGAGTTTCTTCTTTTCTTTCAATGATGTTGTTATTTGTGGGGATGATTCCGGTAGGTGTTGTTTTTTAAATTTTGGTATTTTTATTTCGTTTATATTGATTTTTTTTCCGAGTGGTGGTGGTGTGGGATTGAGTTGCTTTTGGGATGCTTTTGTTTGGTTATCGATGTGGAAGATGTATATATCATGCCATAGTGATTTGTAAATACTCCCTTACAACTTTAGCAACACAAAAGGAACAATAGTAAGTAAACGACAACGTTACTGATCCCACAATGAAAACATCTTCTCGAATACGAAGTCAGAGCCGAGACGCAGGGTTGAGACGCGGATCCATCGACGCACCGTGGTAAGAACTTTTCTCACTTATTCTTCTCTTTCGGCTTCATAATTCGCGTGTCTAAGAACACCCTCCACGGAGGATTGTTCATGAAGGCTCAATCGACTGACCTGGGCGTTTTTTCGAAGTCATTATGCCGCCAGTTTCCCGCAAATAAGGCTGTTTCCCTGCCCCCCAATGCGAGGCTGTGGATATCATGTGCTTGTCCGGGAGAGAAATAATGATGTATTTTAGAAGCTTTTCTTGATTATTCATTAGGAGGAGGGACCTTTTTTTAGTCTTTATAGAGGCAGACCTGGAATATCTGCCGTTGGTAGTAATTACAGGTATATCAAGGGATTATATATACTTCGGAGAGGGTAATATTAGTTCTCGTATGTTATGCTTTTGTTGTATAATGTCTCATAGATTTTTTTTTTTTTTCCCCTTTTTAGTCAGTTTTTAAATGGATTTGGCTGATGGATTTTGCGTTCATGTGTGTGTGTGATTTTTTTTTTTTATGAGTATGCCCCCAGAATAGGAGAATTTTAACGTGGATTGAAACCCTCAAAGTATTGTTATCAAACCATGTATTTAAATAACTTATACATTGAATATTTAATTAAAATTTGCATTTCAGAGAAAAGAGATCATTTTCCTCTCTTTCATTCATGTAATTTAATGTGTTCAGAATTTATGCTTGAGAAAAGAACTAGTGGAAGAAAAAAAAAGTTTTGCCCATTCAGTTGCTTTATCAGTTTGCATGATTAGGAAAAGGATAGAGTAAGTGTGTAGATGAATACCTTTAACAACTACATGATCATTGAAATTGGGACCATATCCCCCTGGCCCTCCAGCAAAGGCTAATAACGCAGTTTCGTAAAAACAGGCTTATTAGAGCTTAGAGAGGTTCCATTATTTGAAGATAAATCGCCTCATTTAAATGTAAGCTTCACCTTTCCAAACTGTATGCAATGGCTAGGCAGTCTTTTTAAGTTGCTGTGAGATTATTTTTGATTAGTGATTTTGCTCACAGCTTGAAACTTTTATGGAGTTTGAGATTTATAATTTATATTGTTTTTTTTGTGTTCTAGATGGTTATTATTATGATATTCCTTTGTATTTGCTTGGTCATGATTTTCAGACTTAGCAAAAACTGTAATGGCTATTCTCTTGTTTTTTTGTTTAGCCCCTAAAGAACGAAATGCAGCAATTGCTATATTTAGGCATGCAGAAATATTAGAGGAAAAGCTACAAAAGTAATCTCAGAAAATATAGCCAAAATATCCTCGTTATGAATATTCCAAGTTAGAGCAATTTGAGCCAGAATACCTGTGTATTAACCCAATGCTGACAAGTAATTTCCAGATACACAAGCCCTCTCTCCCGGGTTGTATTCATAGTGGCCCTGCTGGCGTGGGCTCATGTCGTCACCATGGCCTGTATGCAGACGCCACCTGGAATATAGTCCAGGCATGCCATGACATGTACAGACATGCCACCCAACGGCTAAAGGTTAAGGGGAGCATCTGGTAGAAAGGGAATATCATTATTATTGATTGTATTGGGATGTAAATATTATGAGAAGTCAAGACCACTATAGTAAAATTGATTTTATAAAAATCTATCTCCTACATTTTTTTTATTGTACATTCATGTGCGTCAAATGAATGATGCTCATCATATGGGATTTGGTGTAGCACTGTTTGTTTGTTTGTTTTTTTCTCTCTCTCTCTTTTTTTTTTCTTTCCTTCTTTTCCTTTTCATTTTTCTTTTTCTCTTTTTTCTTTTTTCTTTTCCTTTTCCTCTTTCTTTTTCTTTTTCCTTTTCCTTTTTATTTATATTTTTGTTCTTTTTTCTTTGTTCTTTGTTCTTTTTTCTTTGTTCTTTGTTCTTTTTTCTTTGATTCTGTCTCTTTGATATGCCAAACTTTTTTGGGAAAAGCTTAAAATGTATATCATAAAAATATGTGCCATTAGTTTTGAATATATTGTTGCAGTAAAATACTGGCCTTCCTCTTTAATTGAGTCTGTTTCATTGAAATTGATGCATAAATGGCTGAGGAGATGCATTTCAAAGGAGAAGAAATCATGTTTAGAGATAGTTAACTTTTCAAATTTATGAATATTTTTCAAGACTTCTTTCCTCATTCTAGCATGGACAGCACAAAGATATAAGGTAGTTTTGTCTTGCTTGCTGATGAAAACAATTTTGTTTTTGCTGTCAGGGTCCTCTTCTGTCCCTACTAAGAATGTTACTCATACATCATAACACAATTTATTGTGATCCAGAGAACAGGAACAGGCAAGACTTATTCTCTGGACAGTGGGATGTCTTGCTGGGCAGCTGAAATGTGGTCATCAGGGGGGTCTCTGGGAAGCTCCAGGAGGCACTACAGCTGTGTCCTCAAACCTCATATCTTCTTTTTTCTGCTTGCTTTTTATTTCTTTCCTCTTGTCTCTTGCAACGGAAAGTTGCCTCTTTCTCCCAGAAAACCTAGGCATTTTGAAATAGCCCCAGTGTGTCCTGGTATGTTGGCAAAGATGCATCCTCCCTCTTTGAAAAACAGAGGCTCACTGTTAGGTCCTTGAATCATCCCAGCTGATCATACAGCCAAGTGGGAGTGTAGGTTGCTCAGAACTGCTATATTTTCAAACATTTCATCAAAATATGTTGTTTTCTACATCATCGTAAGTCATTATGTATAACACCATACAAAATTAAAAAAGTACACAGAATAGGGGTTATATTTCAGGCCATAACTTGGCAGATATAGTGAACATAAGTGTAAAATTTCATTAGAGTTTTGCCAGATATAGTAGCTCCAGAAAGTGATATTTTCACCTCAACCCTTTCAGCCCCCTACTAGCCGCTCCCCTTAATGTAGGAAACTGAACATCAACTACTTTAGCGTCAGAATGGCTTTAACGTTATATTTTTCTGGTAGTGAATATTTAGCAGTTTATGAATAAACAGTAGTTCATGATTTATAGATAGAGGTAAACAACTATGAATACATTTTAAAAAAATATGCAGAGAATGTAGATATGATACAGAAAATAAGATTTCATTTCGCTTCCATAAATGAGAGAAAAAAAAAAGTGACCCCAAAGCATATTTTGCACATAAGCATTTTGGTAACATAATCTCATGTGGTTTGAATTTGATAGTAACCTCAGAAAACTATTTCAACATTGAAGTCTTAAGAATTATTTGTTGCTTTTCAACCATATACTGCCGCATGTATAGTTCCAGTTGTAACTGAAATGTTGAAAAACTATGAGCAGCTGATTCCACATGCACCCTGAGGCGTTGTTCAGTTTTGAACTTGAGGTTCCTGTTGTGATTGGGTTAAGAGACATTGGGAGGTTTATTAGCCTACAAATTATACAAGTTTGTGATGTGTTATGTTTCATAACCTGATACTGAATGGATAGAACAAAGTATCTTCAGCAGTTTAGTTCTTATCTTTTTAATTATCCAAAGCAAGTGTAGATCAGGCTGGTCATTATGATATAATTTTTTCTTAGGATATAATTCATGCAGTGACTAATGATATTTCTCTTCCTCAGGAGTAGGAGATATACAACACCATGCCCGCAGTACCAGCAGGGAACTACTACCAGCAGGGTCAAGGGCCCAGCTGTTGGGATCGTGTCAAGCTTGGGTTTATGATGGGTTTCTCAGTCGGCATGGCAACAGGGGCCCTGTTTGGTGGTTTCACAGCTCTTAGGTATCTCTCTTATGGATGGTTTTATGTTATTTCCATGACTTGCCTATAAAAACTATTGCTTAAGCTGTTTTTAAAGTAGACTACATATTTAGTGATAATACATGAGATCAGCCTTTTGGTAATGGTCCCTTTTAGAAGGGTGGGAGTAGAGGATATATTGTATATGTAGACCCATGAGGTTGAGGCAAAATATGATTTACTAAAATGTATTCCTTCTATTTCAGATATGGTCTGCGTGGCAGGGAACTAATGAATAACGTAGGGAAGGTTATGTTGCAATCAGGTGGAACTTTTGGTACCTTTATGTCCATTGGAGCTGGAATCAGATGTTAGCAAACCTACCCTAGATTTTTCATGTGTTCTTCATTTAACCTGATGTAGCTATGATGTTTTCTTGTGACTAGATGGAGTATTGAATAAGCTCTCTGGGCCAAGTGTGGCTCACAGGGCAAGAACAAGCAAGCAGATAGCTAATTTCTGCATGATTGATTGGGGAAGACATTGGCATGTAAGTGGGACTGCTTTATGTAACAAATTATTAAAATGCACTTTCATATTTACCCATCATTATCATTTCTCAAATGACAAATTTGTCTTATTTAGTTGGTTGTTTTTTACAGAAATTATAAAGCCTTGTTATATTTTCAAATATACAAGATATAACCCTACTTAGGTCTTGGAAATATTTTGTCTCACTTTCATTAGTCATATGTTAATCATTTATTTGAACAGTCCTTTTATCTTCATAAGAGGAAAGTACAGGTACAATCTCTTAACAGGGGCCTCATTATGTGGGGATATTATCTTTGTCAACAGCTTAAAATATTACTTTAAAGACTGTTGTGTTCTCATTGGGTTTTATTTAAGATTGATGATAAAACTTATAAGCATAGCATAACACTATTATAGTGGTTATTACTATGCTCTGATTTGATTGCATCCTTTTTGAGGGAGTTGTAAATAAAAAGTAAATAGCAGTTGCTTCAGTGGATTATATATATATATAATAGGTACTACCATTTGGAATATGTAAAATAGGATTATGAATAAACTGTCTTGTATATAAAAAAAAGTTTATTGACCTGATATCAACCCTCTGTCACACAAGAAAAGAGGCCACATGTTCTTGTTAGTTTTCATTTACTTAGAGCATATGTCAAACAGGTTCACAGAGAGAGACTGTGAATGGATTTTGGACCATGTTTGTCCTGTTCAAAGAATATTCTGAAATGTGATTTTTGGATAATTGGATCATATATTTTCTAAAGTAGGCCAAAAAGTAAAGTTAATAATGACAAATGATTCCTCTACAAAACAAGACCAGATGCAGGCCGAAGTCTCCAAAGCTAATGCCAGGAAGCTCTGATATATGTTATATTTTTTTTTATTCTTTATTTACTTTCCTGTGAAATGTTATTGTGAATATGATATAACAGCATTTGGAAAATCAAACCGAGCATTTCCACCTTGTCTGAGCATCCCTAGCATAAATCCTCTATCAGAATTTAAGGAGATTGTAAAGCACAGAGTCCAAAGTCCGATTATTTTGGGGTTGGTGAAGGAAGGGAGAGGGAAGGGATGTTGTGTGGGATAGAAGGATAAATATAAAAATAGAGGAAGAAGCAAAGTGGAATCCAGCATGTAATATTTGGGAGACTTGAGACAATGAATTACCATAGGCAGGAGAGGCTGTAAGTTGGAAAGGTGCCATCTGAACAGCTACCCTGCACTAGCACATTTATTTGTTCTAAACATTAACCATCAACAGCTTTGTTTATGTATGTGGTGGTTTAATAAAAAATATGAGGCAAATGCCATTGCAAGTTTAATGCTATCCCATTTGCTTGCATCGAACAGGAATTTCTCCCTGGGAATGGCAGGGCCCAGTCTGTTTTATCTATTTATAATTGGCTTGACTGATACTAATTGAATGTTTGTTTGTTTTCCATCTTCCATGGAATAATCCCACCAAAAGTGGTCAGTGTCCTTGTTTGAGGAATGTCTAGCACTGCCTCTCTATAAGTAGTGTAACAAGGTGGCACCTAATATGCTGTTGCATTCACCCTAGCCAATGGTGTCTATGATTTATTATGTATAGTGTTAGCTTTTTCAGTCTGTGAAGAATAACTTGGGTATCATTTGAAAATGTTACAGTGAATGCCAACAGCTCTTAGCCTGTGTTCCCTGTGGCCTAGAGGAAGGTTCTTGTTTCCTCTCCATAAAGATAAAGGGTGCTAACCTGTCCTACATATGTCACAGCACTTCTACAGAGGTTTTGAGTTGGTTGAGTGACAATCTTCAATGCGGTATCCGGCTGTGATCGAGCTGGCTACGAGATGTCTGTCGGTCCTCATGGCTCAGGAGCTGATGCTGGCAGCGAGAATAGCCTCCTTTTCCGTGACTTTGCTAGGTCCCAGAAATTGAGGATTTCTGGCTCCTGGTATCAGCATTCTGACCCGCATCGCTGGACTTGGTACAGCGATACAGGAAGAGTGGCCAAGGAGATCGACCACATCCTCGTTAGCACTCGATGGAGGATCCTCCAGAACTGCAGGGTATATCGAAGCGCTGAGTTCTGTGGAACTGATCATAGAATAGTAGTGGCTACTCTCCGGGTCCACTTTAGAACCCCCCGTCGCCCAAATGAACACCCTAGGGTGTTTAATTTGGACAGATTGAGGGAGGACGAGTGTACCCGGGGGTTTGCCGAGGCTATCTCTGGTCGTCTCACAGCACTCGAGGGCCAGACAGACCCTGTTCTTATGTGGGATACCTTCAAGCGTGAAACTTGATGCAGCTCAGGAATCCATTGGTGAACGCCCAAGAACAAGACAGAACTCCATCTCGCAGGAGACGCTGGAAGCCACAGATGCTTGTCGTGCAGCTCGACTGTCAGGGGATCGCACCTTGCACCGCTCTCTGGTGCGCAGGACTAGGTCACTGTTGAGAAGGGATAAGGAACAGTTTATCAGTAGCCTTGCAGAGGAGGTCGAAAGCCATTTCCTTGTAAATGACCTTCGTCCTGCCTTCCAAGCTCTGAGAAAGCTGAACTCCAAGCCCCCCTCACAGACGACAGCAGTCCACTCAGCAAGTGGCCAGATAATCTCAGATCCTGATGGGGTGCGTGTGCGTTGGGCTGAGTATTTTGAGCAGTTGTATAAGGTTGATCCACCAACAGTTAACATGGATGCGGGTAATGTTGAGACTCCTCTGCCAGATCCACCCATCAGCGAGGATCCACCCTCCCTGACCGAAATCAGGGGGGCGATCTCCAAGCTGAAGAGTGGTAAAGCAGCAGGTGTCTGTGGCATCCTAGCCGAATTGTTAAAGGCTGGTGGAGAACCTATGGCAAGGGGCTTGCATGCAGTCCTGTCTGCCATCTGGCAAACTGGTACCTTTCCCCCTGACCTGCTGAAGGGTGTGGTCATCCCTCTCTGGAAGGGGAAAGGGGATCGGTGGGACTGCAGCAATCACCGAGGCGTTACACTACTCAGTGTACCAGGCAAGGTACTCGCACACATCTTACTGAGACGTATCAGGGACCACCTGTTGAGGCACCAAAGACCGGAGCAATCTGGTTTAACTCCTGGTAAGTCCACAATAGACCGCATGCTGGCGCTTCGAATCATTATAGAGCGCCGTCGTGAGTTCGGACGTGGGCTGCTCGCAGCCTACATCGATCTCAAGAAGGCGTTTGACACGGTGCATCGCGAATCTCTCTGGGAGATCCCGAGACTAAGAGGAATTCCAATAAGGATTATTGGACTAATAGCAAACCTGTATACAGGCACTGAAAGTGCTGTAAAGTGTGGTGGGGGCCTGTCGAGCTTCTTCCCTGTTATTTCAGGTGTGAGGCAAGGCTGTGTTCTTGCACCAACACTTTTCAACACTTGCATGGATTGGATACTGGGTAGAGCTACAGTCTAAAGTCACTGTGGAGCAACTCTGGGCAATATCAAGGTTACAGACCTTGACTTTGCCGATGATGTTGCCGTACTCTCTGAATCTCTGGAAACCCTTGTGGCGGCTCTTGATGCATTTAGCAATGAAGCGAAGCCCCTGGGGCTAGAGGTCTCCTGGACCAAGACCAAGATCCAGGATTTTGGGGGCCTGCTAGGAGACCCTGTACAGTCGATACGTGCTTGCGGTGAAAACATCGAAGTCACAAAGAGCGACCTGATTTCACGACTCTGGGCTGTCAGACCAAGAAGTCAGTAGACGGATTGGCCTGGTAGCAGGGGTCATGAAATCTCTCGACAAGAGTATTTGGAGATGTCGGTACCTGTGCAGAAGGACCAAGTTACGAGTTTTCAAGGTCCTGATACTCCCAGTTTTACTCTATCTTGTGCTCTGGAATCTCGTCTTGATGCCTTTTGTAACAGATCCTTGCGCCGGATCATGGGGTACAGTTGGCGGGACCATGTGTCCAACCAACGGCTGCACCGTGAGACCGGTACAGGACCTGTTACTTGCACAATCCGTGATCGCCAACTCAGGCTATATGGCCACTTGGCTCGACTCCCACAGGATGATCCTGCCCATCAGGTTGTCTCTGTCCGAGACAACCCTGGGTGGAGGAGGCCTGTGAGACGACCGAGAAGGTCGTGGCTTGGGCAGATCGATCAAACCTGTCGTGAGGAACTAGAGATGGGCCGGGCCCCTGCCTGGCGGCTCGCCATGAGGGATCCTCGTAGGTGGAAGCGGAGGGTGGATGCGGCTATGCGCCCCTGCCGGCGTTAGCTGCAAAATGATGATGATGATGATGATGAGTGACCAGCTCATTCATGGATTCTTCTCTACTAGGATCTGCCAATCTATTTCAAACTCACTCTAATACCAATTGTGCTGGGATTTCAGATCAGAATAAAGGGTTTATCTAGATCAAAGTGCATTCTGACCGTAAATAGGATGTAGATTTTGACACTGGACATCCTACACTACAGCTACCAGCTACTCTTGTTATAATATGGTCTTCTAGTGGAATCATACCCCAAGATATTAGATTTGTATGCACTCTAGATCAGTACTTCTCAATCTGTGTGTCAAGACAGAAATGTGTCCCAACTCAACTCCAAGGAAGTCCTGTAATATTTTGTTGGGTGATGATTGGATAGGTAATCCAATTACAATTACAATGTACGATCTGCTCTCATATATCCTCTCAAATAAAATACAATATTCTAATCACCAGTCTTGCTTGGAAAATGTTTGGAATGGTCATCAGACCTCTTTTTCAAAGATGTGGCACCATGCCAGATGAACCATCTGTGTGCCATGTGTGTGTGTGTGGTCTTTATGAACATAATCAAACCTGGCAACATCCGGGGACTCCTGTATCTTCCACAAGCAGGAGATACTTCCTGACGTGCTCTGTAGAATAGATAAATACATACATAAATAAATTAACATTGAAAAGATAAAACATTCTCCAGAAGCCTCGATCACTAAGCAACTACCATAGAGCTATCTATTTCTCAAGACAGCGCAGCATATCATAAGTTGAGTCCCAGGAATCACAAGGCATCCTTATACATGTTACTCTATTTTTCATGAATATAATCATAAGAAGAAACACCTTTTACTCTATTCTAGTGATTTATACCCAGTGGAACCACAGATCAAGATAGAAATCAACACTCACAACAAAAAAAAGCATATTATACCTGAAATTCATGCAGGAATGAGAAAATTTACAAAACGGTTTGCACGTAAAAGATTTGATAGGTTTCGTGTGTGTGTGTGTGTGTGTGTGTGTGTGTGTGTGTGTGCATCTGTATTTGTGTGTGTGTGCATCTGTATGTGTGTGTGTGTGTGTGTGCATCTGTATTTGTGTATGCATCTTTATGTGTGTGTGTGTGTGTGTGTGTGATATATACACTCTACTAACAACGAACTAGAACCAGACAAGGTCGTCGCTCACCTGATCACCGACGTGACCTGACCGTTAAGTATATGTTTGTGTGTGTGTGTGTGTGTGTGTACGACGCACGTACACTGTACGACTTAGGGTGTTTCAATAATTGTCGATTTTCTAAAATTTGCTCGAATCCCGGGGGCAAGTTAAGAAATAGGCGCCTATGAATTTTCTGAGTTTGGAAATGTATTTTTTATTAAAATCAAAGAATATCTCGCATTCTCTATTTTCAATTGAAAGTTTTGATAAATTTATGATTTAGACACCGCTTCGAACGCCAAATAACGCTTTGTTTTCTGTTGTCGGTATAACTATTTTATTTTTAAAATACCTCAATTTTATACTTTTCTTTAATATTTTTGCATCAAAATTATTTCTATTATAAATTAATATTATATGAAGTTCTGTAATTGCCATAAGAATAGTTTTTCAATTAGTAGGCTTGACTTCTCTTTACTTTGTGTTCTCTCCCACCGAATCGGGCTTGGGTCGCCGAGAGCATGCTTTGGCTCTCGGACTTCTCACTTCGCTTAAATGATTTGAAGTAACATATTATATTTAACAAGAGGCTATAAAAGGAAAGGATTCTAGTAATGATTTTATTTGGAACATTATATATTGCATACAATATAATTTTCATTCTACTCCTTTGTTTACATTGCCATATCTCCGACTGCGCCGTTCTCTAGTTTCTGTTACAACAACAATTCTGTTTATGTCTTCACATTTTTTCATGTCTCCAATCAGTCTTTCACAGTTTTGATTATGGCCAGGTATTAATGAACTTTTGGGTTTCCACATATCGATTTCATGCATATCATAGGCCAAGTATGCAAACTTCATATCTGCGGTCAGATGTTGGGAAATGAAATCTTTCACACTCAGATTACACAGTTTTTCTGCAGTCAAATTGTGCTTCTCCTTATTTCTGAATAGGGCTGGTGTGTATGGCCATTTTTCACGAATTCCTCTTTTCAAGATCTTTGCAACTTCATCGACGTAATCATGATCAACAGCCAAGGGAAGAAGTGTACCATCTGCATTATACAGATGTCTGTTGATGGACGAGAAGTAGCTGCTAGGAAAGCCAAGTTCACAGCTAATCCTGGCATACCTCCTTGAAGTTTCAATAGCAGTTCCGAAAAGAGTCATTCCATTGCTGTTCACAGCAGAACGCCAGCACATGAAATGAACTTTTGCAAAATCAAAAATACTTCTGATTGTTCTTGGATTTTTTTTCAGTGCTTTCAGGCACTTTATGGTGTTGTTCTTTATTCCAATCTTGGATTTATTGGGCAAATCACCATCACAAACTCCTTCCAGCTTGGTCAATATGGTGTCAATGGTCAGGCAGATGTGTAGGAGGGAACAAAAAATCCCAGCCACCTGACACCAACTGGCAAAAGACATTTCTGCAATATCTTCACTGTTGCATATAAATGGGACTTCTGTATTGTTGGTCTGCTTCCATTTCAGTCTGTTAAATTCCCGTCTTTGCGCCTGATAATCAACACTTCCGAGTGATCCATTGCTTCCTTGTACTTTTGCATCATACCAATCTATAACTTCCTTGAGGATTTCTCGGGGTTGTTTCTTTGCCTTGAATGACACAATCACAGTTTTCGAGAATTTTGTCTTCAGTGTTACAATTTTGATGGAGTCGTAATACCCTTTCTTTATTTTCTTTATTTTTTCTTTCATATACCAAGGTGATATTGTCTTAATGCCGAATTTGCTATACAGCACAGCAATTTCCGCCTGCAACTTGGATAAAATCTGAGATTCCGTAATAGCCAAATTATTGCATGGCAAGCTATCTTTTGAGCATCCTTTTAGTGTCAGGTTACCATGTATCGAGCAAGAATGTCACTCTTCGTCAGTGGTCTAGGTGGCAAAACATCATTGGTACCAAACTTTTTCAGTATACGTGTATCGGCACTGCGCAAACCACCACGTCGAAGTGCCATATTGCCACTGACGAGATCGTCACCACAATATAGGCGAGCGAGTAATGTGCATTATTAAGGTAGCACACGTTTATATGGAAATGCATAGTGACTGGAAATATTTACGGAAGTCTCCAGGAATCTTTCGCAATGACCGAAATGCCCTTCCGTGGGTCATGCGGGTCACAGCTGAGCCGCCGCACCTCATCCCAGCGCCGGAAATGGTATTATACTTTAATAAAAAATTGCGAATAGTAGATATTTTTTGATTTGTCTAATATTTTGCATGTCGTCATTTAAGCATAGTAGGCGCCTGTTTAGCAACTTGCTGAATGATTCTGAAAAAGTCGGATTTATTGAAACACGCACGTACACTTACAATGTACGTGCGTGTGGGTGTATGTGTGAGAGGAACTCTATTGCCAGAACGCAGGTGTCACAGCTGCAAGACTTCATCACACAAGTTTATCTTTTCATTTGAATGTGGATATCCGTTCCCTTTAAAATGTAGAGAGTGGTATCGGGTGAACGTGATGTGCCAATATCCCGTGACACTTGCAGGTGGATATGACTCTTTTGTTAGCTAATCTTTGTCAGCTCCTGATCCGGACAATAATTCTTACTGGATGCACCCATGAACAAAATTAAAAGCTTTGCGTTCATTCATTTTTTTTTTTTTTTAACCCGAAAACCTACTCTCAAGATAAGCAACACTATTCTAGACCTACCAAGCAAACACTGGTAATCAATCTATCACTAGCTTCTCTTTATTTATCAGCGCAGTCCTCTGTTCACAGACTTGAGAACTTCACTTTTGCCTTCTTCATTCTCTGCAACTATGTAAAATCTTTACTGTATTCACACATTTTTTTTTTTCGTTTGTACAATATGATTCTCTCTCTCTCTCTCTCTCTCTCTCTCTCTCTCTCTCTCTCTCTCTCTCTCTCTCTCTCTCTCTCTCTCTCTCTCTCTCTCTCTCTCTCTCTCCCTCTCCCTCTCTCTCTCTCATACACACACACATACACATTAGTAATGATAATAATGAAAATGATAATAACAGAACAATAGAAGTAATACAGATGATGGTGATAATGCTATTAATAGTAATAATAATCATAATAAAAATATAACAATAGTAACGATAACAGTAACAGTGATAATAATAACAATAACAATAATAATGATAATGATGATGATAATAATAACAATAACAATGAAAATATGATAATGATGATAATAATGATATTGATAATAGTATTCATAATAACAATAATAATAATAATACTATGAAGAACAATGATAATTGCAATAATGATAATGATAATCATGATACCAACACAATATAATTACTACTACTGCTGTTCATGATAATATTAAAGATAATAAGTACTGATAGTAGTAGTTGTAGTATTGATGATAATAACAATGCCCGCAATAATGAAATCATTAATAAGGTTACAATTCTATTACACCACCTAACGCAATCGCTTTTTGTCACGAGTCAATGCATGTCTGTCCTTCCATGACATGTCACCCTTGTGTTTAGTTTTCTCACGATGTTCTCGGAAGGAATGAAAGACATTCCACTGCAGGGTTGCTGTATTTGGACCGAGTCATAGGAATTCCCGGAGAGGAGTTGGTTGGGGAGAAGCAGTGACTCACTGGTGACGTCATACTGGAAGCAGGGTCTATCTTCAAAGTGCGGGCCGCAAGCACACGTTCCTTGGTTGCCACGTAATAATGATAATGATTATAGTGATAATAATTATAATGGTGATGATAGTTATAATGATAATAATAATGGTAGTGATAATACTAATTGCAGTAAGGATAATGACAAT